>NC_080704.1:53365899-53665899 GCF_030445035.2 Dasypus novemcinctus
TGGTTGCTATTGTTTAATATACGTGTACATAAATATTGTTTCACAGAATATTAATAATATTAATCCTTGGCAATGAGAAGATAGTATATATGATATTATTTCTCATGTGATAAATGCAAACTGGTTTTAGGGATTGTCACAAAGTATGTAAGAGACAAATAAACCAAGTTGCAAAATGGTAACTAGAAAATCACCCTTTTCTGTCATAAAGTGCCTTCAACATTCAGCTTTAAATTGAGAATGTTCAGTGAACTCTGAAACCAAAGCCATCCTCCAGCAAAGTGATTTGACCATGTAAACATTAAGCCTTTTATTGTTAGCCTAAAATGTCAATGTCGACTAGTCATGGAGTACAGCAAAGAGATCAGCCCTGTTTAATGTAGATCATTTTTTATGTTGACTCATGAAGCATTTGCTTCATTATATCAACACCTTTCCCTTACCAGGCAAGGCCCTACTCATCATCAGAAAGCCAAAACATTATGGGCCCAACAGGGAGTCAACCAGTGGTTCCAAATTATTGCTTTTGGAATCAGCCATGAATGCAAATGATGTAGGCAGGGGCAGCAGGAATCTGTCATAGCTGGCTCAGAAGTCCATTGGCTAACAAGTGTTTTAGCTTCCATGAGGCCTCCCCAAATCTTGCTAGCATACAGCCAAAACCAGGAATGAATTCCCTATCAGTTTTGTGATCACCATTGTACCCCTGAGACCTAGAAGAGGAGAGCACATGAAAAGCGGTCAATAAACAGTGGTTGGACAGAAGGTTGAACAATGAACAAATTCATATATGAATGAATGAATAAAAATAAATCTCTCTCTTCTCATGCACCTTCAGTCTTTCTGTCTCAGGACAAATTCTGAAGTCAGAAGACTTTGTCTTTGGTGTCCTCTCATCTCCTTTTCTTGTTGTCACTATGTCTCCATAAATTCTAACCTGTCTCAGTTCCACATTATCTCTATTTTTTAAAAGATTTATTTTATTTATTTATTTCTCTCCCCTTCCCTCCCCTCTCCTGCCCCAGTTGTTTACTCTCTGTGTCTATTTGCTGCGTGTTCTTCTTTGTCTGCTTCTGTTGTTGTCAGTGGCATAGGAATCTGTGTTTCTTTTTGTTGCCTCATCTTGTTGTGTCAGCTCTCCATGTGTGCGGTGCCATTCCTGGGCAGGCTGCACTTTCTTTCACACTGGGCGGCTCTCATTAAGGGGCGCGCTCCTTGTGCATGGGGCTCCCCTACGCGGGGACACCCCTGCGTGGCAGGGCACTCCTTGCGTGCATCAGCACTGTGCGTGGGACAGCTCCACATGGGTCAAGGAGGCCCGGGGTTTGAACTGTGGACCTCCCATGTGGTAGATGGACACCCTAACCACTGGGCCAAGCCCACTTCCCCCACATTATCTCTTAATCCTTTGTGATAGGATTACCCCTATTATGAAAATGTGAAAACAGAGGCTCAGAGAAAAATGTATAGAGGCTCTGAATTCTAATTTGGCTCTGACTTTTCCAACAGAATGATCTTGAACATCTCTCTTTAATCTTAGGACTCAGACTAACGGCTTCTATTCCTACAAAGCTTGGATGACTGGCACTCACCAGCTATGTGAATTGGGCCAAATTAGGTAACTTCTACTAGCCTTGGTTGCCTTACCTGTGAAGTCCAAGTAAATATGTTTACCTAATGGATTGTTGTTTTAAAAAGGCAAATAAATAAGCCCATAAACCACTTAGCACAATGACTACCATTTAACAAGTACTCAATAAACTTTAACCATTATCATTTTGTATTATCTCCATCAGTTAAATGGTTGTCTGCATGTCCTTAAAAATAATGCCAAAATAATAAATAACCACAATTCATTGAGACAGGAAAAGTGCAAAGCTGTTTATGTATGTTATCTCATTTAATTCTCACAATAATATCCTAATTTTTTTATACAAATGAAGAGACTAAAGCTCAGAATGTATAAGCAACTTGCATAAGGTCACAAATACTAAATGGTAGAGTTAGATATACAGATATATCTCTATAATTTCAAAATACACACTCTTTCCACCTATTATTAATACAAGGACTGTTCTAAATCCAAAACTCTATGACTTCTGACTCTTGTTTGAATTATTTAAAAGAATGATAATTCAAAAAAAATCCAGTAAATGCCAACCTATGCATGACTGTATGATAAGTGCTAAGAGAGGTACCAGATGTTCCTTAGCCACCTGTGTACTGGCAACATGCCACTCCTTTCATTTTCGTAAGTTTTCCTTGGGCCTCTTTTCTGACATGATTCTAAAAGTGAGTAGTCATTTCTCTGACTTGCTCATCTTTATAAACTGTTAGTTTTAAAAATGTTTTCTAAAGAACCATGTTTTCTAAACTAATAGTGCTAAGAAAAGCTGATTATCTCATTACAGTACATTGACAGCATCTAAGCTTAGGGTTTTTAATTAGTTTGAAATTATTATTACCAACTGACCCTTTATGTAACACAACAGTTACAAAAACATTTGCTGACAACCTACAATAAGTTTAAAAGTATTCAAATAATCCCCACAAAACAGCTCCAAAAACCCACCTCTGTTTAAGCTTATTTGTGTTTTTTTTTTGAAGATGAAAGCTTATAGAGGATTCTCCCACTCTCCCATCTGTAAAAAGGTCTGTTCTATGGAATGCCTGCTGTGATACATGGTGCTTGATATATAAACTAATATAAACTCAAGTGAGGCATGAGTTTTTTTAATACTAAATCAGTTGAGAGGTCATAATCATTGGCATGTTGTTTAGAAGAAAACAGTCTAAAAAGTGAGCCACTGATCCACAAAAATACTGTATTTACAATTCAGATAAAACAAAATAAAAAGATCACTTTTTATACTAACAAAAGTTTATGGTCAATGATTTCTCCCACTCCCCTCAAATGAAGGTTCATTAGCGTAGTAGAATATAATTACGCAATTCGTACTGACTTTGTTCTCATTTCTCATACACCTGGTTCTTGTGGTTTCAGGAATCAGAAAATGAAATCATTGTTTTTACATTGATTAGGAAAGGGGGTGTGTGGACAATAGGCTTTTATGTATTAACTGCCCTGTTTACTTTCCTGCTCAGAGTAACCCTTAATTATTTATTTGAAGCCAGGGAAGAAGTATTGAGGTTTTTTTTGCCGTCTCAGAATCTTAAAAAAAAACAACAACAGTTCTTTCTGACTTTACCAGGACCTCTGCTCTTCTGTCTAATCTCTCCTTTATTACTTTCCATTTTTCTCTCTACCATCGAATAGGCACTTACCTGTTACTTAAGTTATTTGCAACCAGACATTGTCTTTAACAGAAGAACACTAAATTGTTCTGAGATTGGTTAGGAGATAGATGACAAAATTTGGGCCATGGATTAAAATTCTGCTCAAGCCACTCATTGGTAGAAAATAGACTACTTTCACTAATAGAGGAGACTCACAAATATTAATAGTTGGACACTCAGGGTCATCATCTCAGTTTTCATCAAAATACTTATGAGGGGAAAATTCTACTGACTTAATCCTGAGGGAGCTCTTTGTAAAATCCTATTTCTCTTTCCGTATCTTCTTTGCTCTCACTTTAATGTCTTTGGAGTACACTGATTTAAAGTTTACAAAGTAGGCCACTCCCATATAATCTCCCCCTCTTCCCCAAACAAACTCTACTCTGGTCCTTGGAAATCTGATAAATGTGGATAGAAATAGTTGGACAAACAATACGCTGTGTAACAGAAAAAGAGTTGTAAATGATCATGAGAAGTTGGGATGACTGGACTGTCAGAGAGGATGAATAAATTTGAGATTCTTCATTCAATCACTCAACTGGGTAGGCTTGGGTTGGAGAAAAGGGGTTTTGGAGGAGTACATGTGGCCAAAGCTGTGGGAGTTAACAGAAATATAAATTCTAGGGTCCGTTAGTTGGCCTCTGACTGCTGCACTGCATGGGCATTTGAACAACAACAAAAAAGAAATAACTTGGAAGTGTTCAGAGGGAGATGAAGAGCAGGCAAATGAAAGGACAGGGAAAATAAAAGGAGAAAATGAAGGAAATGGGAAATTCGGTGGCCTGGGGAAAATGAAAAGGAGAGCCACAGCAGAGGACCAAAATCAGAATTATAGTTTAAGAAACCATGCTGAAATCCCGGTCCCTCAGCTTTTCCCCATCCCACCCTTTCCCTGGCAGGCCGTCTCATGTCAAGATCTGGAGCAGTGTTCAGTACAGGCAGTTCAGATAGCTGAAATAAAAAGTGCATAAAGGCTACATACCTTCTGTTGAGGAGAATGGCCTCTATTAACACATGGATTCTGGCTTGTAATGTGAGTATTGAAAGAAAATAAGGCATGAAGTTTCAATTCTTTTATTGAGTCGGCAAGTACAACCACTGTATCAACTCAGCAAAGTCTAATAGATTGGAATTTTTGTTTTGGAGACCTTGAAACAAAGTAATTGCACCAATAAGCAAAGAGATCTAAATCTAGGCCAGTACTTTATGTCTCAATGGTCCCTAAATATGCATTTACTCAATCTGCCATTAAAAATAATGTCAAAATACAAGTGTTCCCTTACTGGATAAGAAGATGTGTCTCTTGACTTCCTTTTTGAAATATATATATATATATATATATAATTGGAGAAACTGTGGGTTTATAAAACAATTATGCATAAAATGCAGGATTCCCATATGTCACCCTATTAACAACTTGCATTTGTGTGGTACATTTGTTACAATTGATGAAAACACATTTTTATAGTTGTACTATTGACTATAGTCCATGGTTTAACTTAAGATTCACTGTTTGTGTATTGAACTATATATTTTCAACTACTATAAATACACTATCTTGTAGTTAAATCATACTATGGTTTGAATTTAAATTACATTACTTTGTTCTCATTTTGAACCTTTCAAACTTTTAAGAAGGAATTATGTGAATGGGGGAGACGTTAGCAGTATGGGGAACAGATATTGAAATTATTCCTCACATTTGGGTTGGTCTGTATTTTTAACTTTTCAAAATACTTCCACATCTCTGTTATTTAATTCTTACAAAATCCCTGGAAGGTCATAGAAAGGAGACCAGACATTAAAAAGGATGAAACAGGGGCACTAAACAGTCAAGTGGCATATTTTTGCAATCCCAGTTAACTATTGTCAGACTTGGAGCCCAAGTCTCTTATAACCATTCCACTATATTTCTTAAAACGAATCACAATGCTATTGTATAAGAACTTTCTATAAGGAAGGGGATCATGGTTATACAAATCTAGGATATGCTGCATTGTACAGTCTCTTCTTAGATATTAAAAATGAACATGGTTATACTAAAGGTTTTGCAAAATCCAGTATTAAGGAGACTTGTTTAACTTTGTCTTGTGAAACACACTGAAACAAATTGTTCTAGATGCGGCTTCTGCAATGAGCTTGGTCCAAATTCCCCAACCTCTGTTCAGAGCAGTAACAAGATAAGGCAGAACAAGCTGAAAACCAAAGGGTTTACTCTAATCTGAACATCAGAAGACATAAATATTTCATTTCTTAATCCTGAAATAAGATTTTGTTTTGTGGATTACATTAAATGATGTGGTTCAAATCCACCTATGGAAAATGTTAAGAGACTGATTCTCTTAACATGTCAAATTGTACTTGGTATTAGGCCAAGGATGGGACAATGATTTTGTTTTCAGAGAGCTTGGTTGGTTGTAGGTATTTGAGGCTTACTGCTTTTATGCAATGTCAGGTTGGGATGTAGCAATTGGAGATGGCTATGGGAAAACATTGCCTTTCCCATAGGGCAAGTTTGTTACTTTCTGAAGGCAAGCCATGCTTTAATATTTTATTTTATATTTCATTTTTCCGACAAATATTGTTGGACATGAGAATTATTTTTTTTGTTTTTTTTTTAAGTATTTTGATACAATTATGTATTAAAGGAGGCTTCAAAAGAGCAAGATTGTTATCCATTACTTTTTGGACAGGACCAGGACTCTTGGAAAGGTAATCACCTACAAGCTTTTTTAATACCATTTTTCCATAAAGTAGAAGATTCTTTTACTTAGGGAAAATCGCTAAGGATTTTAGAAATCATCTTATTGTTAAGCCAGTGGCTTTTGTCTCTGAAGAATAATTGTGTATTTGTTTCTTGGAGTCTTGGAGTCTTCCTGGAAGAGCAATGGAATGTATATCAAAGGGCAAGTTAACGACATAGGACTTAGGACCCTGTGGCCTCTAATTGGAATGCTGATTTCTTGCCAAGAGTTTCCTTAGTTCCACAAAAGTGTTAACTAGGATCTCCAGGCAAGAACAGTTCACCATCCCCCACCCTAGCAGCTTGGGGCCTGGAGTGTGGGAGAAGCAATGTTTCTAAATTACACCATCAGCTAACACTGCCTTTATTATATGTAAAAACCTTGGATATCTGATCCCCCAGGGAATTAGCAAGAACTTTTCTAAACCAACCTGCTGAATGTGGGGAAGTTACTTCTGCTAGAAAATCTCAGCCCTTATTTTGGCTCTTTTATTTTTCTTCTACAATATTTCCAAAACTTGAAGTCATTCTGATCAGTAATGAAGTCAAGAAAAGTTCAGCTCCAATTAAAGTGTACTTTAAGTCGCTCTGTGTGGTAATGGCTATACTGTATAAAAACAAGTTAAATTTCTGTTTTTTGATCATGGCTTTGGTTCTTGAAGTTATCTATTCACCAGCAAATGCTAGCACAGTTTTCTGGGATGCCTGTGGAGGGGTGTTTATGGGCTTCCCAATTAACACCCTATTAAGCTGCACACCTATGGTGAAATTACACTGAGATCACAATACTGAATCTTTTGAGCTCCTTGACACCTAGACTATAGTCCTTAAAGTCAAACTTCAAATGACAGAAAATGTTTCCTGGTGTCCTTGCAAAGGCAACTTGTTTCTTTGGTGTTCTTGTATATGTAGAGGTAGAGACATATGTGTGGGAGTCCTTGGGAAACTATTAACAATGTTATGAAGGTATAATTTGCATACCATAAAATTCACCTATTTGAAGTGTTCAGTTCAATGAGTGATGATATATCTTCAGAATTGTATGATCATCACCACAATGCAATATTAGAACATTTCCATCACTTCCAAAAGAAACACTTACCCATGAGCAGTCATTCCCCATTCCCACATCCAGCCCAGCCCTAGGCAACCAACAAACTTTGTTTCTCTCTAGATTTGTTTTTCTGAATATTTCATATAAATGGAAGCATGCAATATGTAGCCTTTTGTGTCTGCCTTCTTTCATTTAACATAATATTTTTGAGTTTCATCAATGTAGTAGCATATGTCAGTACTTCATTCCTTTTTATTGCCAAATAATATTCCATTGTAAGGTACATATTTTTTTTATTCATTCACCTATTGATGGGCATTTGGGTTGTTTCCCCTTTTTGGCTATTATGAATAATGCTGCTATGAACATTCACATATAAGACTGTGTGGACATAGCAATTTATATTTAATGTACTGAAAGCAAATATAAACTTAGCTTAGACCCTCATTTTCAGGCAGAACATTATTATTAGTGGAGCTGTGGAAGGCTGTGACATTTGCAGAGTAGAAATGTACTGACAATCAGAATATTAGTTAATATAAAATTTCATATAAGAATTTTATGAAAATTGGAGATTTTATGAGAATTTTAAAGTCATGCCTTTTCCATATACACTGGTAACAAGCTTAGCTTTTTTCCCCATGGCTGTAAAGAATGTCAAGGATTAGGGTATGTTGTCGGCCTCGTTCAGAAGACTGGTCTGGGACTCAAAAGTTCTGTCTGCCTTTTCCACAGCCCTCTCTGCTGCCCTGGGTAAATCTTGTGAGCCATACTGCTCAGTTTCCTTGTCCTCAAAATGGGATTAAATGATTCCCGGATAGATTCCCGGTGGTTATGAGGTTAAACATTTTCCAGACATTTAGAACACCTCAAATGAAAGACAATACTCTATATAAGCATAAAGAATGTTTCTTGGCAAAGATGAAAGGACAGTTTAGTCAGCCTTTTGTTCTTTCTGGAAAACCTGAAAAATAGATAAAACCACAGGTTTAATTTTGTACATTTGAGCTGGCATGTGATATTCATTTCCCACCAAGGCCAAAAATGTTCATGGTTCCTGCAATGTTAAGCCTGTGATTGGAGGAACAGTTTTTCTGAGCTCCCAAAGGCTTTGCTAACTGCAGTCTAAATTGAAATCCTTTTACCCTCTCATCTTAACACAGCAAATGGTTTAGAACTGAAAAGCATGAATGTTTTGTAAAAGGAAACTCACCCAATCAGCAATTAACCAGTGAGTTCTCACTACAGGAGATACAACAACACAGAATGAACACAGAAACAATGTTCTATTTCTTTTGGGTACCCCTCCACTACTCCCATTGCAGAATAGTTATCTGGTCTGTTGAAGATACTTTTTTAAAAAATGATAAAATTATGATTCTCAAACAAATATAAAAGTAAACACATGTTGATTTCATTTAACTCATATGGAAGGAACCAGGCAGATGTTATAACCAAATCAAAAGAGATTATTATAGAATATTTATGTATTAGTAATATTGAAATGAATGTGCTAATGGATGCCAACCTGGCTTCTTCTTTAGTGGGAGAGGGAAGTCAATTGAACCTCTACCAGACTGGGCAGAATCTGCAAGTCTATAGAGATTTATTTTGCATTGTTTTCAATTATCCACAATTTAGAAAGTTTTAAAATAGCCCATGGAATCAGTATCAATAAGCCAGAGGAGAGTCCTCTAGATCACAGGATAAGTAAACTAAGGACCTGAGGAAATATCCAGCCCCATGCCTATTCTTATAAATAAAGGTTTATTGGAACACAGCCATACCCATTTGTTACATATTGTTTATGACTGCTTTCACACTATGGTGGCAGACTTCAGTAGATACAATATTGACCCTATGACCCACAAAGACCAAAATATTTACTACCTGACTTTTTACAGAAAAAGTTTGCTGACCCCTTCTCTAGGCAATGCCTATTTTCCCATTAAAGCACAAAATTTTCCTATAGTCTCTAAAGGGCTCAGAAAACATTTTTAAAGTTAATGGACAAAATAATCAGACAATAAATGCTTCTGATAACATACTCTCTCAGATTTTGTTTGTCTTTGAAGACTTTAACCACACCCTCATTTTTGAAGAACAGTTTTGTCTGATAAAGAATTCTCGGCTGACAGTTTTTTTCTTTCAGTACCTTAGATACATCATACTGATATGGGCTCTGGGTGGGAGGCTCTTTGTCTCTTCAGAGATTTAACCTAAGCTCTCTGACTTGTGGGTGTGATGGTAAGAGGCTGCAGTCCTACCCTTGGTAACAATGGCAAGGACTCCAGTCCCAGGAAACAGTTTAACAATGCAAGGTCTATAAACTTTAAGTTTAGGGGAAATGCAAACAAAATATGCTAAAAAGCTTATCTAGAATGTTTGAAGTCCATGCTAAAAGCTTACCTAAGATGTGAAAGATATATGCTAATTGAAGTCTATTGAGAACTGAAACAAAAGGACCATTTGGCCTTTCCTCTCTGTATAAAAAGGGATTCAAACTCTTGTTTGGGGCTCGGGATTGAAACAGAAAGCTCCCGTGTCCGGCCAGCCATCAATAAACCATTTTTCCTTCTCAAAATCATTCCTGAGTCCTGGCCCCTCTATACACAAATAATTGAACCTCTCTCAAATTCTACAACAATACCACTTTCTCCTCACCAACACGGTTTCTGATGAGAGATTGGCACTTAGCTTTACTGAAGTTCCCTTGAATGTGATGCACTGTTTTTTTCTTGCCACTTTCAGAATCCTCTCTTTATCTCTGGTATTTGTCATTCTGAATAGTATGTATCTCAGAGTAAGTCTATTCAGATTTATTCTGTGTGGGGTGCATTGACCTTCTTGGGTAGGGAAGGTTTTGGTCATTATTTCCTCAAATATTCTTTCTGCCGCTTTTCTGTTATCTTCCCATTCTGGGACACTGATAACCCAAATGTTTGTGCATTTTGTGTTGTCATTCAATTCCCTGATACCCTGTTTCATTTTTTCCATTCTTTTCCCTTTCTGTTCTCCTGTCTTTTCAAGTTCAGAAGTTCTGTCCTCAATTTCACTTTCACTAATTCTGTCCTCCATCAATTCAAATCTGCTGTTATATTTTTAATCTGGTCCCTTGTGTCTTTCATTCTGAAAGCTCTGTTACTTTTCTTTGCCGGCTTTCAAATTGTTCTTTTTATTCACCCAATGTCTTCTTAATATCCTTTATCCTTTTAGTCATATTTTCCTTCAACTACTTGAATTGATTAAAGAGATTTGTGTGATTTCATTGATTGTCTTAAATCCTGTGTTTTGTGAGGATTTTTGGCTTGTTACTTTGTCTGGGCCACATCTTCCTGTTTTGTAGTATGGCTTGTAATTTTTTGCTGATATCTAAGCTTCTGAATATGTCAGTGAATTTACTCTGATTGTCAATTTCTCTCTCTTGCCTAGTGATTTTGTTTCACAGCTTTTCTTTGATTTTTTTGGTTCAACTTACTCTAAGTCTTTAAAACTGCTCAGCTTAAGTTATCAAACTAGAGCCAGGGACTCACTGATGGGGTGCAGTTCTGTCCACAGGACTTTGAGACAAGAGACTCTTGAGTTGTTTTCTTTCTTGCAGTTTCCAGTCTGGTCAGCAGATGGCACTCATCAGCAAATCTTACTACAGAGATGACTCAATTCCCACTTGCCTGTGATTCTTCTGGTCTGGCTAGAGCAGAGATTCAGAGCATGCTTTGCTGGCCAAATTAACTGAAGAGAAACCACTCTCCACCCTCCACCACACCTTCCTTCTTTTCAGGGATGGAGACATCTGTTCCCCTCTCAGTTGGCTACAGGGATCCATGGGTTTTATCCTGACTCTTTGCTTTGACTGTGGGGAATGGGTGCCATTTCTGGCTGTGGGGATTAACAACTCATGGTTTTCATTTTGCCTTCTTCATCTCTCTGTCTTTTGCCCTCCTGGAATGTGTGCAGCACTCTCCTGGTCTGCAGAGCCCCAAAGCAGAGCCCTTGGACCAGTTTTTGCCTTTTCTCCATTGCTTTTTAAAAGAGTTAAGCTCTGCCTACCTATTCTGAAGCCATCTTCCCAGAAGTCCTTCTATAAATTTTGATAGCCACATTGATCAGGCCTTTTTTTAAATTTCTCCCCTTCCTGTTCCCCCCATTGTCTACTTTCTGTGTCCATTCGCTGTGTGTTCTTCTGTGTCTGCTTGTATTCTCATTAGGTGGCTTTGGGAATTGATCCTGGGAACTTCCAGAGTGGGAGAGAGGTGATTACTCTCTTGTGCCACCTCAGCTCCCCTGTTCTGCTACCTCTTCTTATTTTCTCTCCTCTGTGTCTCTTGTTGTGTCATCTTGCTGCATCATCTTGCTACACCAGCTCTCTGCATCGATCTGCACTCCTGTCCCGGGCTGCTTTCCTGTGCAGGGTGACATTCCCAGGCAGGGCAGCACTCCTGCATGGGGCCGAATTCCTGCAAGGGCCAGCTCACTGCCTGGGCCATCTTGCCCTCACCATGAAGTCCTGGGGATTGAACCCTGTACCTCCTATATGGTAGATGGGAGCCCAATTGGTTGAGCCACATCCATTTCCCTCAATGATGTCTTTTACCTTCCTAGGCTGCTTAAAGCAAATAACTTGAAATGGGTCAGGTTAAACAGTGGAAATTTATTTGCTCATGGTTTTGAGGCCAGAAAAATGTTCACATCAGGACATCTTCAAGGTGACTCTTTCTTCCTGAAGACTGGCTGCCAGCAATTCTTGGTTCCTCTGTCAAATGACAAGGCACATAGTGGGGTCTCCTGATCTCTCCCTTCTCTTCCAGGTATTGTTGATTTCAGCTTCTTCCTTTATGGCTTTTTTTTTTCTCTCTCACTCTAAATTTCATTCTCTTATAAAGGACTCCAGTAAAAAGATTAAGACCCATCCTGACTGAGGTTGGACACACCTTAACTGAAGTAACTGCATCAAAAGGTTCTACTTACAATGGGGTTTCCACCCACGTGAATGGATTAAATTTAAGAATATATTTTTCTGGAGTATATATAGCTTCAAATGACCACATTAAGCTAGAAAAGTTACCTTCTTTTCTGAGTCTGCTTACAGTTTATTTTCTGAATATAACAATATATCTCCTTGTATTTGTCAATATAGCATATTTATTACATCAATAGATGTTTTTTATGTTAAATCATCCATGCATTCCAGGGATAAATTCTTGCTTGGTCATACTAGGCAGGATTCTCCATTGGCCCCTGTGATTCCTACCCCCTGGTATCCATGCCTTTTTGTAGTACTCTTCCCTTGAGTATGGGTGGGGTCTGCAACTTGCTTCTAACCAATAGAATATGCAAAGCTGAAGGGATATTTCAGGTGTAATTAAAGTCCCTGGTCAGTTTGCTTTAAGTAATTAAAAGAGAAATTTGTCTGGGTGGGCCTGGCCTAATCAGGTGAGTCCTTTTAAGAGGATCTAATGATTAGAGAGATTCACTTTCTGGCCTTGAAGAAACAAGCTGCAATGAGTTCCATGGCTGCAAGGAAATACATTTTGCCAACAGCCACATGAGCTTGAAAGAGTACCTCAAGACTGAAATGAGAACCCAACCCTGGCCAAAAACTTGCTTGCAGTCTTGTGAGATCCTAAGCAGAAGATGCAGTTAAGCTAGAGTATTTTCAAATATTCTTAAAACTGTTACATAAAAGTAATTTTCTAAAGAGTAAATTTCTGTTTCAGCTGTCTACTTTGTTGGTTATCTTTTCATAGCATAAGATTTATTTTTGCATTTTTGGAATTTCAAAATGCAGCCTCATTTTTTTCCTTTCTCTTACTCACTTCTATATTTTCCTTTTTATTTTGGCAGTTTTCTAGTTGTCTGTTCTTGTTCTTCTGGGTTCCTAGTCCAAAACTAAATCTAATAATGGCATGATGGGGCCTCTGTCTCACAATTATCTTGGGAACCTGGCAGATCCAGTCAAAGAGTCAAAGACAGCAGTAGACTTGTTCAGTCCTGGATTCCAAGTCTTTGTGTCTGTCTTTTTACCTTCCTGGCCCTGTAGCTTCATTCAAACTCTAGTCCCAGGCAACAATTAGGACAATATTTTTAGCTTCCTTTCAGGGGGGATAAGTCAGGATCCATACCCTGGCCCTTATCATCACACACTGTGACTCTCCCTCTGTTTCCCTGCCTTGCATGGATCACTCCAATCCCCCTGGCAACGCAGGAGTTAAATTTCTAGTCACCACTATCAGTTCTTGGGCCCTGTGCTCAGCAAGCCCATAGGGTCAGCCCATTTCTGGTTCACAGATATATGTCTCTTGCATTTGATCTCAGCTATGTCTTTTTAGTTTTACTTTTTCATATTTTATGCATCTTTGCTAAATCTTTTGATCAGAGAGGATTTTTAAAGCAAGAATTCACTGAGGAATCTTAGAAGACCACCTGATTAGTTTCCTCATTTATCCTGGATTTAACATCCTCCATGGCAGCATCTCATTGGCTGAGTCCAAATCACATACCTATATCACAGCTTCAAGGGAGGCTAAAAAGTGATTATCTCCTATGGGGGAATGTAACTCTGGCTTCCACCAAAACTCATAATTTTGTCATTTCACAAACTTGGGAAGGGGATTCAGATTTAGTGCTGTCAAATAAAATAGCTATATACAATATAGTATATGATCTGGAAACTTATGAAAAGATAACCTCTGAGCATTCCTTTTTTTTCTTTTCCCCACTAAATTACATAACTATTCAAACATCAACAAAACAAATTTTAATCTGCATGCAATGTAGGGCTGCAAGCCCTACAGGTCAGCATGACCACATGGAGCAGGGCTTTATGTTAAAAGCACAACAGAGGGAAGAGGATTTGGCTCAAAGGATAGAGTGTCTGCCTACCCACATGGGAGGTCCAAGGTTCAAACCCAGGGCCTTCTGACCCATGTGATGAGCTGGCCAATGCACAGTGCTAATGTGTGCAAGGAATGCCGTGCCACACAGGGTGTCCTCCACATAGGGGAGCCCCACGTGTAAGGAGGGGGCCCCGCAAAGAAAGCCACCAAGCATGAGAAAAGTGCAGCCTGCCCAGGAGTGGTGCTGCACACATGGAGAGTTGACACAGCAAGATGACACAACAAAAAAAGAGACGTAGATTCCCAGTGCCACTGACAAGAATACAAGAGGACACAGAAGAATACACAGGGAATGGACACAGAAGCAGACAAATGGAGGGGTAAGGGGAGAGAAATAAATAAAACATAAATGTTTAAAAAAAAGTACATTCTTTCTCAACATCTAAATGTGGCGAAAAGATGAAGAAAAAACAAGCACAACAGAAATTCATAATGGTCTGATTTTATACTTATAATAGCTTTAATCTGCATTAGTTGGAACTCTACAGGTCCATCTGTTGTAACAGAAGACTTTGTTAACTTTATATTTTTGTGGCACTACTGTAATTGCAGGTTTTTGTGATATTTGTAAAGTTTGAGCTGAAAATAATGAGAATAATCATCTACAAAAAGGATTGGGATGCTATCAACTTTTTAGCAGCTGCCATGCAATCACAGATGTCAGGGACACTTAATATTTAATTACATTGAACTTGAGGCTTTCTATCTACTTTTAAAACTTGTAGACTTTTGGTATCAGGTAATCCAGAAAAGAAAAAGAAAGAAAGCCTTCAGATTCCCTTTTCCCTCCCATCTAAGAAAACATTTTCATTGCCTTACGCCCACCAGAAAAGATGAACACTCTCTCGGTCCTGTGAAAATCTCTTTTTGTAACTTCAGATTTTAAAATGATGTCCTAGGAGTCCTGTCTTGAACTTTATATGTGTCAACTGTTAATGAACATATGGGCCTCTATTCTTGTCCAAGAACTATACCTATCTCTACAATGGTGGTTCTCAGGCAAGGTTTTGGAATGTCATAGAAACTTCAGCATAGTTGCCTTGCTTCTCTTGCTAATTCTCACTAATGATTATGACAGCATCTGACTACATATAGGTACATGGTAACTGTTTTAAAGCATTTCATGTTAGAATATAACTCATCTGGAAAGACTGATATGATTCAGTCAATGCCATATGCCCAATTACTGTTTCAACATATCCTTGGAAAATCCTTCTCTACGGATGCCCTCAGATCATTAACATAGTTTTCTGTGCATTCACCAGATGAGAGATTTTATTTTATTTTATTTTATTTTTCAAAGATAATAAATGTGTATTTTATTGTCTTTTTAAAAAGATACATAGATCACAGAAAATGTTACATTAAAAAATATAAGAGGTTCCCATATAGCCCACTCCCCACCCCACTCCCACTCCTTCCACATCAACAACCTCTTTCATCAGTGTGGCACTTTCATTGCATTTGGTGAATACATTTTGGAGCACTACTACACAGCATGGATTATAGTTTACATTGTAGCTTACACTCTCCCCCAGTACATTCAGTGGGTTATGGCAGGATATATAATGTCCTGCATCTGTCCCTGCAATATCATTCAGGACAACTCTAAGTCCTGAAAATTCCCCCATGTCACACCTCTTTTCCCCTCTCTCTGCCCTCAGCAAATCCCGTGGGCACTGTCTCCAAATCAATGATACAATGTCTCCCATTGCTAGAGTCACAATAATTCTATAGTAGAATACCAGTAAGTACATACAATTCACATTTTATTCCTTCATCCTGAGGACCTGGGATGGTGATGTCCACTCCACCTCTAAATCGAGAGGGGGCTTAGATTCCACATGGATGATGGATGCAATTTCTTGCTTGCAGTTGTAGACTCTCTCGGTTCCCTGGTGTGGTAGTTGACCAACATCACCTCCCTGTTAGCTAACCTGGGTAAGTCCAACAAACTGGAGAGTAGGTGTTGCATCTCTGCTGAGGCTCAGGGCCGAGCTGGCACATAGATAGTCCAGAGATTCAAGTCTCCTGAGCATATACCAACCCTAGTGCCAACCACAGGTTCAATAAAAGTGACAAAAGAGGTATGTGTAGAGAGGTCACATCTGAGTCCAAATCCATCCTACACTCAGGAACAGATATTCCAAGGTAGGGCCCACTGGCAAGGCACTGAACTCCAGAGCCATTTGCCATGACTGTAGGACCTGGGTGTCACTGTAGACCTCAGGAGAACCACTACCTGGGTTTATATTTACTTCTTCTGTCTCTGGGATCCTGCTGAGACATAAGTAAGCGCGACCTCTCTAATGACCTCCTGACTCATTTTGAAGTCTCTTAGCCATATAAACTCATTTGTCCTTACCATTTCTCCCTTTTACTGGAGGTCTTTTTCTAGTTGCATTACCAGCTAGTGATTGGTAGTAACCCCTCCACACCAGGGAAGCTCATCCCCAGGAGTCATGTCTCCTGTTGTGGGAAAAGTAATGCATTTACATGTTGAGTTTGGCTTAGAGAGTGGCACATTTGTGCAGCATGGAAGCTCTCAGGAGGTAAATCTTAGGCACTCTGCACCTCTAGACTTAGTCAAAATTTCAAGCACATAGGCTCATAAGCATAGTCATCAGTATCAAGGACCCATTATTAGACCATCCTTCTTCACTAGTCTTTGCCCTTTCACTTTGGTGATTGCTGCTGCTCCATTGGAGAATGTGACAGAGCTCCCCAGCATGGGAACTCTGTACTCCCTTGGTTGTCAGGTGTAACTACCCACTAGGACAATACCCAACGAACATCTGAACATATCTATATACTCTATATGCATGCACTGGAAAACTCCCTCCCACCTTTTCATCCCCCATCAATGACACCCCGCATCAGTACACCTCCCCTGCCATAGTTGAACCCCTCTGTGATCCAAAACTTCTTCAAAAATTAAGCCTAATTATATTGCCAAATTCAATTAGAAGGAAAATGAAATAGTAACAGTAGTTTTAAAGATTAGAAATAGAATACATAATAATTTAGAAAAACTAAAATAAAGTAAAAAATAAATTTGGATATTAAAAAATGAAAAATATCATAAAACTTTTTTTCTGATGTCTTGCCTTTCATCACTGTAATAGGTGATGACCTGTATGTACAGTGGCAAGGCAAGAGAGATTTTATTGATTGACTGGAATTTGGTAATGGTCTGTCACCTTCTTTGAGTATTTACTCCTTATTTCTTACCATCTCACTAATGTTTCTGCTTAGATATGTTTCTACCACCTCAGGCTGGATGTTGGTTAAGACTATAAATTAACCTGAATATAACTGGTAAGATTTTGACTAGAAGAGGCAAAGACAGAGTGAGAGGCAAAGAGGCCTAGGAGCTAAGTTTAGGAGTGAAGGAAGAAGTGTTTTATTTCCACCCAGGAAAAGCAATTAAGCATGCAACTTATTTGCTGATCTTTCTCCTCATAGAAAGGCTTCTACTACACATATGATCTCCATGTTACCTGGCATGCTGCAAATGTTCAGAAAGGATCATGTTCAGCTTTTATATTATATCCTCTGGTATTATATTCAAAGTTAAAATGAAAATATAACAAAGTACAGTGAGCCTATATTAGACTATTATTGTGACTGGTTAAGAGATAAAAATTGTACTAAAAGCTGGAGAAAAGCACAGCTAAGATTCTTTTTAAGATAGTGAAACACAGATATATTTTAGAATTTTCTAAATACCTATACATTTATAATAGAATAAATGAAACTATCTATTTAGTTCAATCCCCATAGCTTTATGGCTATACTCCTTTCAAAAATGATGTGAACAGAAATGAATGGTCCTTATCCAAAAAAGGTGCACTGTCATCTTGCATCAACAACCAAATAGAAAACTATTGCACAACTAGTCTTAGCTCCTTTGAAGCAGTGATTACTACAAGTTTACATCAGATTTATTTCAAAACTAATAATCTAAGCATTCCACTTATCATTTTTACCCAATGTTCTCAGAATTAAAATTAAGCTGTTTTCTTTGAAAGAAAAGGAAGAAGTTTGCATTATGAGATATACCATTTCTCCAGCATGCAGAAGAAGGCCCTGGGCACACAGTGGTAAAAACGAATACCAAATACAATGAAGAAAATAGTGTAGACCCCAAATCAAAAACTAATATTAATATAAAAGCAATGGGTAGGCAAAGGTAAAATTTCAAAGTCATTTTAACAAAATAGAATAAAAACAAACGGGTCACCCTTTGCATAACATACTTTTGTAACATTACTACTACCTGCCACGAACCAGAGATAGGGAAGAATTGGTACTCTTTCTGCACCACATCGGCACTGGGCATAGTACGTAGGTCCACAGAAAGCTGAATGAATAGCTCTTCTTTAAGTTCTTTAAGGAACAAAAAGTCAGGATGCAGAAGGAAGTGGTGGAGAAAGAGGAGTAAAACTAGTGATAAAATGTTACAATTTGAAGACTCTTTTCCTAAAATTCCTTTACAGTCACACTTCTTTCTCCTCACCCCACCCTTAACTCTTGGCAAATTTTGATGTGTTTTCCATGCCTATAGTTTTTCCTTTTTTCAGAATTTCATACAAACAGAATCATAGAATATGTGGTCTTTGGCCTCGCTCCTTTCATTCAGCATAATTCCCTTGAGATACATTCAAATTTTTCCTTTCCACTGCTGAGTAGTATTACGTTATATTGATGAACCACTGTTTAACCACAAACCCATTGAAGGACATGCGAATTGCTTCAGTTTTACATTATCGTAAATAAAGTTGCTATTCATATACAAGGTTTCATGTGAGCATATGTGTTCATTTCTCTATGATAAATGCCAAAGAGTGCAATTGCTGGGTCATATAATAAGTGCACATTCACTTTTATAAGAAAATTCCAGAGTAGTTGTACCATTTTTCATTCCCACCAGCAATGTGTAAAAGAGTCAGTTTCTCCACATCTTCACCAGCATTTGATATTATCAGTATATTTTATTTTAGTCATTCTAATACGTGTGTAATGGCATCTCACTGTGATTTTTATTTTGTTGAATAGTTTTTATGCATCAATTGATATAATCATGTTACTTTTCTTCTTTAATCTGTTAATATATTGGGTAACATTGATGGATTTTTGAATTTTGACTCAGCTTTGCATTCCTGGAATAAACCTACTTATCCATGGTGGATAATTTTTAAAATACATTTCATGGTAAAATTTGCTAATACTTTGCTTATATGTTATTGAGGGTAGTTGGTATTCTTCCGAATGCATCACTAGTTGGCACTTGGTAATAATCCCTCAGTGCCAGGAAGGGTCATTCCCGGGAGTCATTCCTCATAATGGGGGAAGGTAATGAATGTATATGCTGAGTTTGGCTTAGAGAAAGTCCACATTTGAGCAACAAGGAGGCTTTCAGGAGATAATTCTTAGGCAATTTTTAACACTAGGCTAAGTTTCTATTTCACAAGAACAAGGTTCATAAGTACAAGCATCAATATCAAGGGCCTAGCATATTGGTCTCTCCTCCTTCTCTAGGCACTGCCCATGTGCTCTAGGGAATCTTGCCACTCTGTTAGAGAATGTAGCAGAACTTCCCAGGATAGGAATTCAAATTCTTTCCGTTTTTGTGTGGGTCTACACCCACCAAGGAAGCACCTCATGGTCACTTGAACATATTTATATTCCTCAAAGGCATGCTCCAGGTGCACCCCTTTCTACACTCCCCCATCACTGACTCCTCACACCAGCGATCCTCCCCTACCACAGCTGCAACCCTTCCACAATCCAAAACCTCCCCAAAAACAAAACCAAAAATTTTTTTAATTTTTAAAAAATTTCATTACTGTAAGATTAAATACAAGTGAGTTTTTACGGCTAAGAGATTTCAAGTGAGTTGGGAGGTCATTCCAGAGTTTATGCTTATGTACATCTCTGGAGGATCTCATTAACTGCCACAGTAAACAGTGCCTCAAAAAGGAGTACTCTTGAGGTCTCTAGAGACAGCTAGACACTATTGGCAGGGCAGACAATCCCAGGAATTCAGCACCCTGTCAGTAGACCTTACATTGGAATATATGTTCCCCAGTATAGCAGAGTTAGACTTATTTATAATTTCCTCATACGTGGCTTTTCAACCCTCTTATTTGAACTTATAATTAGCACTATAATCATTAAATATATATACCAGAGACTTAAATCTTCAGTCTGTTCATTTGCCGGTTGAGCCCTGAATCTCAGCAGTGCTATAACACCTACTCTAGTTCATCAGACTCACACAGGACAACTCACAAAATGATGATGATAGACAATGCCTATCCCAAAACAGAGAGTATCCACAACTGCAAGCAAGACAGTTTTATCCACCTGCCCTGTGGGACCTAAGCTCCCTCTCAGTTAGAAGCAGAGTGAACATCAACATCTTAAAATCCTCAAGATTGCAGAATGAACAAACATGAGGGGGGAATGCAACAATGGACTAAAGTAGCCATTATTATTCTAACAATGGAAGAACTTGTAATATTGATATAAAGGCAGTGGTCTCCAGAGTTTCTGAGGGGAGGGAGAGGGAAAAATAGGTGTAACATGGGGCATTTTTGGAACATTGGAATTGTTCTGAATGACATTGCAATGATGGAAACTGACCATTATACATTTGGTCAAAACCAATGAAAATGTATGGAGCAAAGTGTAAACTATAATGTATACTATTGACTATGGTTAGTAGCAATGCTTCAGTGTGTGTTTATCAGTTGTAACAAATGTACCACCCTAATGAAAGATGTTGTTAATGAGGAAAAGTGGGGGGGGGCAGGGAGGGGTGTTTGGAATCTCCCTATTTTTTTTGTTGTTGTTGTTGATTCGGCATTCTCTCCCCCTATATTTTTGATGCATCATTTGTATAATCAAAAGCTTCTTCAAAAATAAATTAAATTAAATTTTAAAAATAAGGGTAATTTGTTGGTAGGTTTTGTTCTTTTTTACTTATTTTGTCTGTTTTTAGTATCAGGGTAATACTGGTTTCATAAAATGAGTTGGATGCCTGTTCTTTGTTTATTTCCTGGAAGAGGTTGTTTAAGTTTGTATTAATTATATTTTAAACACTTGGTAGAATCATATGTGTATTTCAATTTCTTTTTCAGAAACTTTTAAATTAAAGATTCAGTTTCTTTCATAATTATAGAACTATTCAGATTATCTATTTTATTTTGGGTGAATTTTAATATTTTTTTTTCATGGAATTTGTCCATTTCATTAAAGTTGTGGGGTTTATGTACACATAGTTGTTCATACAATTCTCTTATTGCCTTTTTATAGTCTGCAGGTTCTCTAGTGGTTTCCCCTCTTTCATTCCTGATAAAAGGAATTTGTGTCTTCTATTTATTTATTTATTTTGTTGGTCATGCTAAAAGTTGATCAATTTTATTGATGTTTACAAAGAACCAGCCTCTGTATCAGTGGTTTTAAATATTTTATTGGTTTCCTTTCTTCTCTTTATTATTTCTTTCCTTCTTCTGGCTTTGAGTTTATTTTTGCTTTTCTTTTTCTTGTTTCTTGAGGTTGCAGCTATATTTTTGATTTGAGAACATTATTACTTTTAGATATAAGCATTTGTGCTATAAATTTTTCTCATATTTTGATTTATCTGAATCCCACAAGATTTTTTAGACAAATCAATTTTAGTGACATACATTAATAAAGCATAAATCCATCCAAAGTATACAATCAATGGTATTCAGTTTAACCACATAGTTGTGTATTTATCACTTCAATCATTTTTAGAGTATTTTAATTAATCCAATAATAATAATAATAAACAAAAAACAAACAAACAAAACTCATCACCTCTCAATCTCTCTATGCTTCCCCTGCCATACATAGCTGCTTTTCTGTTTCCTTCTCTCTTGTATATTTGTATTTATATTTTGTAAAATGTCTTACATATGCAATATCACCTCATGTAAAAACATATACTAAAACCTCATGTAAAATTTGTATTTTACTTGAGGTTTCACTGTGTTATACAGTCCCATGTTACATTTTTTAGCGTTCCTTCTAATAATATATGTCATTAGACTTTCCCTTTCAACCACTATCATATCTGTATGATACCTCTGCTAGTCACAAATACCATGATGTACTCTCACCATTCCCATTCATTTCCAAACATTTCCAAACAACATTTTAACCAATTCTGCACAAATTAATCATCAACTTTGCATTCTCTTCCTCTGTTCTATGATCTGGTGAACTATATTCTAATGATTAATTCCATGAGTTTATATATTATATTTAATTCATAATAGTGCAATCATACAGTATTTGTCCTTTTGTGTCTGGCTTGCTTCACTTAACATAATGTCTTCCAGGTTCATCCATGCTGTCATATGCTTCATGACTTCACTTCTTCTGACAGTTGCAAATTGCTTATCCATTCATTGGTTGATGGACATCTGGATTGTTTCCAACTTTTGGCAATTGTGAGTAACGCCACTATGAACATCAGTGTGCAGATGTCTGTTCACATCACTGCTCCCATTTCTTTTGGGAGTATATACCTAGTATGGTATTGCTGGGTCACATGGCAAGTCTATATCCAACTTCCTTAGGAACTGCCAAACAGTCCTCCACAGTGGCTGTACCATTCTACATTCCCACCAATAATGAATAAGTATTCCTATCTCTCCACATCCTCTTCAACATTTACAGTTTTCCAGCTTTTTAATAGTGGCCATTCTAATAGGTGTGAAATGATATTTCACTGTAGTTTTGATTTGCATTTCCCTAATCACTAGTGATGTTGAACATTTTTCTCATGTGCTTTTTCACATTTGTATTTCCTCTTTGGACAAATATCTATTTAAGCTTTTTGCCCATTTTTTAATCAGGTAGTTTGTCTTTTTATTGTTGAGTTGTATGATCTCTTTATATATCATAGATATTATACCTTAATCAGATATGTGATTGCCAAATATTTTCTCCTGTTGAGTCAGCTGCCTTTTCAACCTTTTGACAAAATCTTTTGAGGTGCTAAAGCGTTTAATTGTTCTCTTTTGTTGCTTGTGCTTTGGGTGTAAGCTTTAAGAAACTACAGCTTACCACAAGAACTTGAAGACGTTTTCCTAATTTTCTTCTAGGAGTTTTGTGATTCTTGCTTTATATTTAGGTCCTTGATCCATTTGAGTTAATTTTTGTAAAAGGTGTGAGATAAGGGTCCTCCTTCTTTCTTTTGAGTATGGCTCTCCAGTTCTCCCAGCACCATTTGTTGAATATACTGTTCTGGAGCAGCTGGGAGGGCTTGACCACCTTGTCAAAAATCACTTGACTGTATATGCAAAGTCCTTTTCTGAGGTCTCAATTCGGTTCCATTGGTCAATCTGCCTGTCTTTATGCAGTACCATGCTATTTTACTTTTTTCTTTTTTTTCTTTTTTCTTTTTGCCACTGTAGCAAAGTAGTATGCTTTAAAGTCAGAAAGTGAGAGACATTTCTGACTTTAGAAAAAAACTTCGTCTTCTTTGTTTAAGATATTTTTTGGCTACTCAGGGTCTTTTACCCTTCCAAATAAATTTGATAATTGGCTTTTCCATTTCTGCAATAAAAGGCTTTTGGGTGAATCCCACAAGTTTTTAAATGTAGCTTCATTTTTATTCAGTTCAATTTTTAAATTTGGGACATATTCTTTGCCTCATAGATTGTTTAGAAATGTGCCATTTATTTTCCAAATGTTTGGAGATTTTTCTATTGTCTTTTTTTTTTATAGACTAAGCTAATTGATTCCTTTATTACAGAGCTTTTAAAACATAGAATTCTTTCTTCAAGCAAGGAAACACCCAATATGTAAAAGGATAAAAGTGACAGTCACCTCTGATTGAAGAGGAATGGGGTATCAAAGCCTTCCTAGCCAGCACCCAAAAAGTCATATCCAGACAGTCCCTGCATCTATTGTCTTTTATTGATTTTCAGTTTGCTCCCCTGATTGTCAGAGAGCACTCACTGTAGGATTTAAATTCTTTGAAATTTTTGGAGGTTTGTTTTGTGACTAGGTTATAGTGTATCTTAGTGAATATGCACTTGGAAATAATGTGTATTCTGCTGTTATTGGACATACTCTTCTTTAAAAGCCAATTATATTATGGGGAGATCCATTTCCAGAATGGTGGCATTAGAAGCTTTGTGCACTTACTCCACAGGAAAACAACCAAAATTGGTGAAAATTATAAAAGAAAGCAACCATAGCACACAGGGAGATATAGATAACCTGAGAAGCCCTATATGTATTAAATAATTTGAATTAACAATTAATAACTTTCCAAAAAGGAAAACATCAGGCCTAGATGGTTTCACTGACGAATACTTCCAAACATTTAGGGAAGAAATGATACCAATTCTTTAAGATCTTTCCCAGAAAATAGAAGTGGAGGGAACACTTACTAACTCGTTCTCTGAGGCCAGAATAACCCTAGTTCCAAAACCAGAAAAAGGCACTACAAGAAAGGAAAATTGCAGACCAATATCTCACATGAAAATAGATGCAAATATCTTCAACAAAAATTTGCAAATTTGGTTCAACAGTGTATAATAAGAATTATACACCAAGACCAAATGAATTATTCCAGGTATGCAGAGCTGGTTTTAAACATTTGAAAATCAATTGATGTGATCCATTGCAACAACAAGCTAAAGAGGAAAAATCATATGACACTATCAATTAATGCAGAAAAGCTTTTGACAAAATCGTATACCCATTCATGTTTAAAATTCTCAGCAAACTATGAAGAAAGGGGGACCTCCTCAAGTTGATAAAGTGCATCTAACAAAAAATATACAGCTAGCATAATACTTAATGGTGAAACACAAGATATTTTCCCCCTAAGATCAGGAACAAAGCAAGGACATCTGCTCTCACCACTCCTATTCAACATCATTCTAGAAGTCCTAGAAAATTCAGTAAAACAAGAAAGGAAATAAAATGTATACCAACTGAGAAGGAATAACGAAAACTGTTTATGTACACAAATGGCATAATTGTCTATGTAGAAATCTAAGAAATTAAAAAAAAAATACTCCTGGAACTAATAAACAATTGTAGCAAAGTTACAGGATACAATGTTGGTATACAAAAGTCAATTATTTTCCTATATACCACCAAAGAACAGCTCGAAAGTGAAATAAAAACACAATACTATTTACATTATCACCAAGAAAAAAATGAATTATTTGGACATAAATCTTACAAAATATATACAAGGTCTTTTATATAAGAAAAATTGCAAAACTCTGTTAAATAATCAGACTTAAATAAATGAAGAGCTATCCCATGTTCCTGGATAAGGTGACTATATCATTAAGATGACAACTATTTCCAACTTTATCTTTAGATTCAATGTAATACCAGTCAGAACGCCAGTAGATATTGACAAAGTAACTCTAAAGTTTATATGGAAAAGCAAAGGAACTAGAATAGCCAACACAATACTGAAGAACAGAGTTGGAAGATTGACACTAACCAACTTCAAGACTTACTATAAAGCTTCAGTGGTAAGGTCAATATAAAGGTACAGATGAAAGAATAGGCAAATAGATCAATGGAAGAAAATATAAATCCTAAATCCTAGAAATAGACTCACAGAGCATCTTTGACAATGAAGCAAGGACAAGTCAACAGATTTCATCAATATTAAAAATGTTTGAGCATCAAAGGTCATTACCAAGAAAGGGAAAAGACAACATTCAGACAGGGGGCGGAAATATTTGCAATTAATATATATAATACAGATCTAGTATCCAGGATATACAACTCAACAACAAAAAGATAAGCTACTCAAATAAAAATGGATACAGGACTGGAATAGACATTTCTACTAAGAAGATAATTTAAAAAACCCAATAAGCTCATGAAAAGATGTTCAACATCATTAGTTATTAGGGAAATAGCAAAAACAACCACAATGAGATATCTCTTCAAATTTGCTTAGATGGTTATGTCCATTAATGGGTAAATGGTTAAATAAATTGTGGTATAATCATAGAACAGAATATTGTTCAGTCATAAAAAAGAATAAATTATTGATACATGCTACAACATGGATGAAACTTGCAAACACAATGCTGAGTGAAAAAAGCCCAACTCAAAGGTCATGTAGTATGTGATTCCATTTATATGAAATATACAAAATAAGTAGATCCATAGACACAGAAAATAGGTTTGTGGCTTTCAGGGGCCGGGAGGAGAGGAAAACAGAGTGACTCCTTAATGGGTACATGGGTACATGGTTTCATTTTAGGGTGATGAAAATGTTTAGGAATTAGGTAGAGGTGGAGGTTGCAAAACATATTGAATATACTAAATGCAACTGAATTGTACACTTTGAAATGATGAATTTTATTGTATGTGAGTTCACTTCAATTTTTTTAAATGAAGCTGAGACTTCCAGTTTTAGGTTCAACATACCAAGAACTTAGAAGTTGTCATTTCCATTCTTACAAGATAAAAGCTGAACAAACTGAAAATCAACTACTTTTCTTGGACCTATCAGAAAACTGAGGTTAGGAGGAAAATCACCACCCCAAAATAAGGAGCAACAGGTGAATACAAAGAATGACACATAAGGTCTATTTACCTGGAGCAGAAGCCTCTGGAGCCATAAATCAGGGAAAATACTTTACCAGAGCCTTATCTCACCTGAGAGAGGGCATTTCCCTGACTAAAGTTCTCTCTATTCTTCCTGTCTAACCTAAGAGAAGACAGGGGAAGTTAAGAAACACTTGGGAAGTTCACAGCTCAGGGAAATAGGCAAATTAAAAGACTGAGTTTTTTTAAACAGTTATATTCACATACTATACAATCCATACAAAGTGTGCAATCAATGGTTTTTTGTATAATATTAGAGTTGTGCATTCATCACCACGATCAATTTTAAAACATTTTCATTATGCCAAAAAGGAAAATCCCATACCTCTATTTTTGAACCTTAGCATTGGTATAATACCTTTGTTACAATTGGTGAAAAGATATTACAATATTACTGTTAGCTATAGTTGATAATTTGCATCAGTTTTTTTCCCATATACCACCCTATTGTTAACACCTTGTAGTAGTGACAGATACTTGCCCTAGTTCATGGAAGAGCATTCTTATATTAGTACTATTAACCACAGTCATCATCCACAAGTTTCACTATGTTAAACAGTACCAGGTTTTATCCTTTAGCTTTCCTTCTATTGATATATACAACCCGAAACTTCTCCTTTTAACCACAATCACATCCATAAATCAGCACTGCTAATCATACTCACAATAATGTGCTATAATCACCTCTATCCATTTCCAAACATTTACAATCAACCTTATAAAAATTCTGCACACATTAAGCATCAGCTCCCCATTCTCTACCCTCATTCTTTTTTTTAAAGATTTATTTATTTTTTTAAATTTTTCTCCCCTTCCTTGCCCTCCCATTTGCTGTGTGTTCTTCTGTTTCCGCTTGCATTCTTTTCAGCAGCACTGGGAATCTATGTCTTTTTCTGTTGGGTCATCTTGCTGCATTGGCTCTCCGTGTGTGGTGCCACTCCTGGGCAGGCTGCACTGTTTTGACACTGGGTGGCTCTCCTTATGGGGTGCACTCCTTGCGCATGGGGCTCCCCCATGTGGGGGACACCCCTGCATGGCACAGCACTTCTTGCGCGCATCAGCACTGTGTGTGGGCCAGCTCATCACACGGGTCAGGAGGCCCTGGGTTTGAACCCTGGACCTTCCATGTAGTAGGCAGAAGCTCTACCAGTTGAGCCAAATCCACTTCCCTCTCTACCCTCCGGGTAACCTATACTCTAGATTTTAACTCCATGAGTTTACTTATGATAATTAGTTCCTATTAGTAATGCCATACAGTGTCTGTCCTTTTGTATCTGACATTTCACTCAACATGATGTCCTCAAGATTCATCTATGTTGTAGCATGCATCAGGACTCCATTACTTCTTACAGTTGAATAATATTCCATCATATGTATGCAGTACATTTTGTTTATTCATTGGTTGATGGACACTAAGGTTGTATCCTTCTTTTGGCAATTGTGAATAATGCCACTATGCACACTGGTGTGCAAATGTCTGTTCATATCCCTGTTTTCAGTTATTCTGAGTATATTCCTAGTAGTGGATTGCTGGATCATATGACAATTCTATACTTACCTTCCTGAGGAACCACTAAACTCTCTTCCACAGCAGCTACACCCTTCTACATTCCCATCAGCAGTGAATAAGTAATCCTATCTCTCCACATCCTCTCCAACACTTGTAGTTTTCTGTTTTCTTTAAAATAATAGTCATTCTACTAATAGTTAGGTGTGAAATGTTATCTCATTGTGGTTTCAAGTTGCATTTCCCTAAAAGCTAGCAATATTGGGCATCTTCATGTGCCTATTTCCTCTTTGGAAAAGTGTTTATTCAAGTCTTTTCCCCATTTCTTAATGAGGTTGTTTGTCTTTTTATTGTTGAGTTGTAGGATTTCTTAATATATTCTGGATATTAAACCCTTAACAGATATGTGGTTTGCAAATATTTTCTCCCGTTGAATGGGTTTTCCTTTCATCTTTCTTGCCAAACTTCTATGAAGCACAATTGTATTTCATTTTTAGGAAGTCTTATTTATCTGTTTTTTCCTTTCATTTTTCATGCTTTTGGTGTAGTCTAAGAAACTACTGCCTACAAAAAGATCTTGAAGATGATTCCCTACATTTTCTTCTGAGTTTTATGGTCCTAGCTCTCATATTTAGTTTTTTTTTTATTTTAAAAGACTGAGATTTAATAACAAAATTATAAAATGTTTTCCCACTCCATGCTTTTCCACCACACCAAAAATGCTCCAGTATAATAACAGTCAATTATGCTAGAGAGTTGAAAGACATAGGTTCTATCCAATAAAGAGTACTTAGAGAAGCCCACAATCAAGAGGTGTGTCAAAATAAGGATACTAAAACGATATGAGACCTTTTGCACCTACAGCTACAGTAAATATTAAAGAAAGCCCAACTCCTAGCATGATTAACATAAATCTCACTGACAAAACAGGACTGTTTACCTCTTATTTCCTAAATACCTCTTATTTCCTGATTCATCATGCTTAGCTTTTAATAAAAAATTGTGGCATGCAGTAAGGCAAGAAAAATATGGCCTGAAGATGCAAATCAAATATCAAAAACAGACTCAGGGGAAGCCAACGTGGCTCGACTGATGGGACATCTGTCTACCATGTGAAGGGTCTAGGGTTTGATCCCCAGGGCCTCCTGACCCATTTGATGAGTGGGCCCACATGCAGTGCTACCATGAGCAAGGAGTGCTGTGCCACACAGGGGTGCCCCCATGTAGGGGTGTCCCACATGCAAGGAGTATGCCCCACAAGGAGAGCCTCCCTGCATGAAAAAAGCGCAGCCTGCCCAGGAGTGGTGCCGCACACGCAGGGAGCTGACGCAGCAGGATGACACAACAAAAAAGAGATGCAGTTTCCCAGTGCTGCCAGATAATGCAGGCAGACGCAGAAGAGAGCACAGTGGGTGGACGCAGAGAGCGGACAACAGGGGGAAAGGGGAGAGAAATAAATAAAATAAATCTTAAAGAAAAAAACAACTTAAATATGACACAAGCTTTGGAATTATCAAACAGGTGTAAGTGAAAATAACTATTATAAATAGATTAAACACTCTAATGATAAAAGTAGAGAGCATGCATGAAAAGATCGGTACTATAATCAGAAAGATGGAAACTCTAAGAAAGAATCAAAAGAAAATGCTATTAATAATATATAATGTGGGGTGTATGGGAATCTCATATTTTTTAATGTAATATTTTGTGTGATCTATGTATCTTCAAAAAAGAATACATATATATATATAATGTAACAAAAATGAAGAATGTCTTTGATGGTTTCATTGCAAACTGGATAAGCTGAGAAATAAATCAGTGTGCTTGAAAATAGGTCAATAGAAAATTCCCAAGCTGAAATGAAAAGAGAAAAAAAGTAATAAAAAAGAACATAAAACCAAGAATTGTTGAACAATTTGAAAAGCTGTAATACATGTATAGTTGGAGTACCAGAAGGAAAAAAAGAGAACATAGGAGAAGAAATATTTGAAATAATAGTGACCCAATTAATGACAGACAACCATAGGTCCGAAATCTCAGAGAAGAACAATCAAGAAAAACTCTGAAATATATACACCTAGTTATATTATATTCAAACTGCAGGAAACCAAAGACAGAAAAATCTTAAAAGAAGATAGAAGAATAAAAGCACTTGCTTATAGAAGAACAAAGATAACAATCACATCAGACTTCTGGTCAGAAACCAAGGAATCAAGAAGAGAATTCAATAAAATATTTAAAGAGATGAAGGCAGTTATCTACCTACCAAGAATTCTATACCAAAAAAAATTATTCATCAAATTAAGGGGAAATAAAACCTTTTTAAGACAAATTAAAGTTGATTGTTTCTGGAAGATCATCCCTGAAAGGTATGTTAAAAAGTTTTCTTCAGGCAAAAGGAAAATGATATAGGTCATAAACTCAGATCTACATAATTAAAGGAAAAGCAATAAAGAAGGTGATAAGCATTGAATTGTTTACCTCAGTTTGGACATGTGCTTGGTCTTGGTCCACATTCTGGTGTGTGCAGACCCATTATAAATAAGATCTCTTCAAGATGTTACTTCAATTAAGATTTGATCCAACCTAATTGGTTGGGCTTTTATCCAGATTACTGGAGTCCTTTATAAACAGAGTGAGAGTCAGAAGGAGAGAAGCCATTTGGAGCAGCCAGAAACTGGAAATCAATGGAACCCAGAGGAGAAAAGAGCAAACATTGCCATGTGCATTGCCATGTGATGGAAAAGCCAAGAAACTCCAAAGATTGCCAGTCAACCAGAAAATACTTGCCCAAGGAAGAATCAAGCCTTCTAACTTCTGAAACCATGTGCAAACAAATTCCTGTTGTTAAGGCAACCCATTGCATGGTATTTGTTTTAGCAGCTGGGAAACTAAAACAGAAGGTAAAATAAAACTTTATATTATTCTTATATTAATTAATCTAAAAGATAATTGTTTGTTTAAAGTTATAAAATTAGAAATATATTAAGCGATTATAGCATATGGATAAATGGAATGAATGATGACAATGCTATAGAAATAGGAGGGAAAAAGTGAGAAAACTCTGCTAAAAGGTACAGTAATCATGAAGACGTATATTATATGAATGTAGACATAGATTAGATAAAAACGTATAGTTCACACCCTAGGACAACCACTAAAATAACTTTAAAAAGAAACAGTTGATTTGCTGAGAGAGGAAATAAAATAGAATCATATTAAATTTCATGTATGTAAGGACATTACTGAATGATAAAGGGGTCAATTTTCCAAGATCATATAACAATCTAACAATAAGGCATCTAAATACATGAAGCAAAACTAATGGAATTGCATGGAGAACTAGAAAAATTCACTATTACAGTTGGAGAATTCAACATCTTTCTTTGATAGTTAACCAGTCGGAAAATCAGTAAGGATATAGTTGGGCTAAAAAGCAGATGAACTGGATCCAGTTGATATTTGTTGAATACTTAATCCAGTAACAGCAGAAAATACATTCTTCTGAAACTTGCATGGGACACTCACCAAGATAGATCAAATTTGGGACTTGAAACACACCCTAAAATTTTTAAAGAATAGATATCATACAACGTATCTTCTCAGAACACAATGGAAATAAACTAGAAATCAATTACCAGAAAGATAGCTGAAATATTCCTCAAATATTTGGACATGAAAAAACACACTTGTAAATGACACATTAGTGAAAGAATAAGTCTCAAGAGAAACTTTTTTCCTCATCCCCCCCCCCCACCTCCACCCTGCTGTTTTTGCTGTCTGTGTCTATTAGCTGTGTGATCTTCTGTATCTATTTCTCTTTTTCGTCTTCTCATCTTTCTCCTCTAGGATTCAGAGGGATTTGATCCTGGGGAACTCTGATGTGGAGAGAGATTCCCTGTTAATTGTGCCACCTCAGTTCTGGTCTCTGATGTGCTTCACTTCTTTAAATTTTTTAAATTTATTTTTTATTTTATTTATTTCTCTCCCCTTCTCCCCCCCCTCCCCCGTTGTCTGTTCTCTGTGTCTATTTGCTGTGTGTTCTTCTTTGTCTGCTTCTCTTGTTGTCAGTGGCATGGCAATCTGTGTTTCTTTTTGTTGCATCATCTCATTGTGTCAGCTCTTCATGTGTGTGGCACCATTCCTGGGCAGGTTGAACTTTCTTTTGCACTGGGTGGCTCTCCTTACGGGGCACACTCCTTGCGTGTGGGACTCCCTTATGCAAGGACACCCTTATGTGGCACGGCACTGCTTGCACGCATCAGCACTGCTAATGGGCCAGCTCCACACAGGTCAAGGAGGCCCGGGGTTTGAAAAGAAGAAATACCTAGAATCAATCATCCAAGCCTCTACCTTAGAAAACCAGAGAAAAGAAAAGCAATTTAAGCCTAAAGCAAGCAGAAGAAGAGACATAATAAAATTCAGGGGAGCAATCAATGAAATTGAAAACAGGGAAAAAAATCAATGAAACTAAAAGGTGGTTATTTGAAAAGATCAACAAAATTGATAAGCTTCTAGCCAGACTGATGAAGAAATAAAGCAGACCTACATTACCAATATCAGAAATATAAAAGGGGTCATCATTACTGGCCCTATGAACATTGGGAAAATAATAAAGGAATATTATAAACAACCTTATTCTCACAAATTTGATAACTTAAATAAAATGAATCAATTCCTTGAAAGATACAACTACAAAAATGCACAAAAGAGAAATAAATATTCTGAATAACCCTATTCTATTAAAAAATTAAATCAATATTTAATAACCTTACAAAAAAGAGTGCATCAGGTACTGAGATTTAAAATGGTGAATTCTACCGAACATTTAAGGAAGATATAATACCAATTCTCCAGAATCTCATTAAAAAAATAGAAACAGAAGAAATTCATGTAAACTCATTCTTTGAAGCTAGCATTATCCTAATACCAGAAGTAGATAGAGATATTACAAGAAAGGAAAACTACAGACCAATATCTTTCATTAACTTGGAGTTTAAAGATGAGAAAAATGAGGAGGCTAGAATGATCCATATGGTAATGGAGTAGAGCTGGGCACATCAATATGAAGTCAGGTTTAGCTATTTAATATATATAGTTACATATAGAAATAGTTATCCATACCTGAGTAAACACAGGTTAGTATATACACACATATATCCTTTTTCTGTCAATTAATAAGGCCTAAAAGCAACAACATGGCAATAGCAATGAACACACCTAGTACCCAGATTTTGGTTTCTAATACCATTCTCCATTAAAAGGAAAAAGGGCTGCTTGGTGAAATGGTTGCTCCAGGACTGGAGCAGAAAATGTATAAGATGAGCATGGAGCATCTTGTACTATTAAAAAGTAAAGAAGTGCCATGCTTCCCTCCCCCGCAAGTACCTCTTAATGTGAATGTATGTCAGAGAGACACAGGAGCCAAACAGAAGGACTCCCAATGGTCAAATCTGGAACAGTTTGAGCAACAAAATAAATAAGTTCATATTGGATAATGATCAAATTATAAACCAAATATCTATGAGCCTATACTTATTAAATGATTGAATAAATAAATAAATAGGAGAGAATAGACAAATCTCCCATGCAAAAGAATTCCAAATAATTTGTAGAGATAATCTGACCTCAAGGAAATAAAGCATAATTCCTACCCCTTAAGTGTGGGGTGTAAATAACGACTCCCTTCAAAGAGTTCAGTATGGAAAAAGGGAATAAAGAGACTAACTCTAAAGTGGGAACATGAAAAGCACTACCTGATCTAAGTTATCAAGGTCAACATCAACAGTAATAAGTCACGTTGACAGTATATACCTGTCCTAGTTTGAGTCTTTTGTAGACCCCAGAAAATCCTGTTCTTAAAACAGATCCACTCCTTTGTCTATACACCCATTGTGGATCAGGCCTTTGATTAGATTCAGTTAAGGGACCTTTTGATTAGGTCACTTTTGATTAGATTGCTTCAATTAAAGGGTCTTGATTAGGTTGTGGAATCCAGGGTGGGTCTTAATCCTTTACTGGAGTCCTATATAAACTGAGGAAAGGGGAGAGGAAAAATTGCCATTTTGCCCTGCCATGTGAGGGAGGACTCCAGGATTGCCTCAGCTGCAGAAAGACAGAGAAACCTTGAAAGGTTGATTCCAGTGACTGGAATCAGCAGAGCACCCTGAAGCTGAAGCCAGAGGAGAGGAGAGAAATGAACCATGTGCCTGATTGAGCTTGGGGAGAAAGTGAGCCTGGAGTGGAGGCAGGGACCAGCTGCCATTTTGCATTGCCACAGGGCAGGAATCCAGGATCACCAGCAGGTGACCTTAATAAATTAATTAATAAATTCCCATTGTAAGAGCCATTTCTGGTATTTTGCATTGGCAGCCTTTAAGCGAACGAAAATAATGCCCTTGATGTTGATGGATAAAAATGCCATTTAATGTCTGTGCTCTTCCTCCTCCAAACCCATAACCATGGTCTACTCATGAGCAAAACATCATAAGAATTCCAGGTGAGATACATTATGGGAAATGACTCCATTACTTTTCTAAACTGTCAAGGTCATCAAAAACAAGAAAAATATGAGAAACTGGAACTTAGAGGAGCCTAAAGAGATATGATGACTAAATATAATATGGTATTTCAGGGATGAAATTTTGGGAAAGAAAGAGTACATTAGGTAAAAATTCAGGAAATCTGAATAAAGTATGGACTTCAGTTAATAACAATAATATATCAATATTGGTTCATTAATTGTAACAAATGTACCATATTAATGTAAGATGTTAATTATGGCGAAAACTGGGTGTGGGACATATGGGAAGTCTTAGTACTAGTTTTGCAATTTTTATGTAAGTCTAAAGCTGTTCTAAAAATAGACTTTATTACCAAAATAGAAGAGAAATAAAGACAGTCCCAGATAAACAAAAGTGAAGTTCTTCAGGCTGAATACAAATGACCACAGATGTTAATTCAAATACACATGAAAAAAAAGAGCACTGGTAGAGATAATCATGTAATTATAAAGACAGTGTAACTATGTATTTATTTTTTTTTCTTTTTAAACTGATTTAAAAAGCATTATATAAACAGTCTGTATATAATTATATATCTGGGGCAATAGCACATAGAAATGTAATATATTTATACATTTTATAGTAAAAGCAAAAAGGAGGTGGGTAGGAGCAAGTTGCATTGAGGTAAGGAAATGACACCAGTTTGTAACTTGAATCCACAGAAACAGATAAGGGGAACAATTAATGGTAAATAAAGTGGTTAATGTAACAAACTGTATAAATTCGTATTTGTTCTCCTTTCCTACCACATTTTTTAAAGATATAAATTATATAGCATAACTATAAAAATATATTGTTAGGTCTATAAATATACAGATAATTTTTATAACAATAATAGCACAAAGATGAGGATAAGGAAATAGAGCTATATAAGAGTAAATTTTCTATATATCACTGGAATTAAGTTAGTATATATACAAAATATATTCTGAGAACTTAAGATGAATATGGTAAGCCTAAAGAAACCTTAAAGAAAATCACTTAAAAAAACTGAAAATCATTAAAGTTTTTAAATGTTATACTAAAAATATTCACTTAATGCAAAAGAAAGCAGTAACAGAGGACTACGCAAACAAAAAAACATTCAGATGGGAAAAAGTGAATCTGTTTACAAATTACATAAGCATGTCTATAGATACTCTTAAAATTGCACTAAATGATTATTAAGAGCTAATAAACAAGTTCAGCAAGGCACTGGGTACAAGATGAACATGCACAGTTGTGATGGTTAAGTTCATGTCCCAACTTGGTCAGGTTATGGTGCTTAGTTGTTTGGTCAAGAAAACACTAGACTGATTATTATTGTGAGGATATTTCATGGATTTAAATCAACAGTAATTTGATTGCATCTATGACTGATTACATCTAAAATCAACTGATAAGACTGACTTCAGCAATGGGAGATGTCTCATCCAATCAGTTGAAGGCCTTAAAAGGAGAAGTGATTTCTGCAGTGAGAAAATTTCATTGAAAACCTTCATCAGAGTTCCCAGCTTGTGGCTACCCTACAGAATTTGGACTTGCCTATCCCCACAGTTGCATGAGGCAATACTTAGGAAAATCTCATAATATTTACGCACATATGTATATATGTAATACGTGTATATATATATATATATTATATAGATATATAGATGATATATTGATATATAGATCCTGTCAGTTCTGTTTTCCCAGAGAACCCTGTGTAATACAACTTTGGCACTGGGAGTCATTCTTGAGAAACAGAATCTTAAGGATGAGATATATGAATTGGTTCTGGGGGTTTCTCAATTGTTCTCAGACATTTTAGGGATTGTTAGATACCAGCTTAGAAATGGCATTAATTCCAGAATACCTAAAGTCTCACTGTTTTCCACCAGTCAGATTAAGGGTTTATGAAGGTCAAGTGTTGAATGGAGTTTTAGCTCAGGTCCATCTCACAATGGGTCCAGTAGGTCCCTGGCCCCATTCTGTGCTTATTTCCCCAGTTCCAGTATGCAAATTGGAATAGGTATACTCAACTGGCAGAATCGCCACATTGGTTACTGGACTTACGGAGTGAGGGATATTGTAGTAGGAAAAACCAAGTGGAAGCTACCAGAACTGCCTCTCTTAGTATAGATCAGTGCCACCTTTAATGAGTTAAAAGATACAGGGGAGGTGATTCCCACCCCATCCCCATTCAACTCTCCTATTTGGTCTGTGTAGAAAACAGATTGATCTTGAAGGATGACAGTAGATTATTGTAAACATAACCAGGTGGTAATTCTAATTGAAGCTGCTATTTCCAATGTGGCATCATTGCTTTAACTAATCAGCATATTCTCTAGTACTTGATATGCAGCTATTGATTTGGCAAATGCTTTTTTCTCAATTACCATTAGTAAGGACCACCAGAAACAGTTTGCTTTCATCTGGCAAGGGCAGCAATACACCTCCACAGTCCTACCTCAGGGTAACATCAACTGTCCAGTTCTATGTCATAATCTTGTCTTCAGGGGCCTTGATCATCAACTCCCTCCCACAAGACATCATACTAGTTCATTATTGACGATATCATGTTTATTGGATCTAGTGAGCAAGAAGTAGCTACTGCTCTAGACTTATTGGTAAGGCATTTGCACGTCAGAGTGGGAGATAAATCCAACAGATATCCAGGGTCCGTCCACTTCAGTGAAATTTCTAGGTACCCAGGGGTGTGGGGCACGTTGAGATATCCCTTCTAAGATGAAGAATAAGCTATTGCATTCAGCCTCTCCTACAACTAAAAGAGGAACAATGCCTAGTTGTGGGAATTTCAACTTGCCCATCCCCACAGTCATGTGAGACAATTTTTCTTAAAAAATTCTCTTAATAGTTGCATAATATATATACATATGTATATATATAGATCTTTCATTTTTATTTCCCTAGAGAACCTTGACTAATACAAAAGTCAATTGTTTTTTGTATAGTTGCAATGAACAATCCAAATATATAATTAAGAAAACAAATCCATTACACCATGGAGCCTAGAGTGCCTACAACTGAAAGCAGGAGGATTGCATCCAGTATTCATGTGGAATCTGAGCCTCCTCTTGACATAGAGATGCCACGGACATAACCAATCCAAGGTCCACAGAGAAAAGGTGGCATCGGAGTGGAGTGGGAAAAGTGGACATGGTGGCTGATATGGGTATGGGGAATGGCAGGAAGAGATGAGATGTGGAGGCGCCTTTGGGACTTAGAGTTGCCCTGGATGGTGCTGCAGGGGCAATCATCGGACATTGTAAATCTCCCAGGGCCCACTGCATGGAATGTGGGAGAGTATGGGCCATGATGTGGACCATTGACCATGAGGTGCAGAGATGCCCAGAGATGTACTTACCAAATGCAATGGATGTATCATGATGATGGGAGTGAGTGTTACTGGGGGGGGAGTGGTGGGGTGGGGGTGGTAGGGTTGAATGGGACCTCATATTGTTTTTTTAATGTAATATTTTTACAAAATCAATTAAAAAATAAAATAAAAAATAAAAAATAAAAATAATAGGGTGGTTTTGGGGGAAATAATATGCCAAATGTAAAATATGGACTATAATAAGTACTATTTTGACAATAATTTTACATAATTTGTAACAAATGTTTCACAACAATTCAAGGTGTTTGTAGAGGGGTGATGCATGGGATCCCTGTATGAGGTTATGAATGTTTATTTCATAAGTTCATAACTTTTACTGTATACTTATTGATTATATATGTTCATGTATAAATGATATTCTTCAATAAAATTTTTTTAAAACCAAAAAAAAAACATTTCACATTTATAATAACATCCAAAAGAATGGAAAAATAATTTTAAAAAGAAGTGCAAAACTTATACTATGTGTATAAGTTTTTTAAAAAAGTGCAATACTTCTATTGTTGATAGAGATTTTAAAAGATCTAAATAAATGACAAGACCTAACGTGTTCATGGATCAGAAGACTTAATATTGTTAAGACACCAATAATTCCAAAATTTATCTGTGGATTCAACTCAATCCCTATAAAATCCAACTTGCTTTTTTTGCAAAGATAGTAAAACTAATCCTAAAATTTATATGAAAATTCAAGAAATATGTAATAGCAAAAAACAATTTTGAAAAAGAAGAATAAAGCTGGTGGACTCATGCTTCCTGATTTTAAAATTTACTGCAAAGCAACAGTAGGCAAGAGAGTATGAGAATTTGATATTTGCATAAGGGTAGACATACAGATCAGTGGGTTAGAATTGAAAGTGTGCAAATAAACCCTACATTTATGGTCAATTGACTTTTCAAAATGGTAGCAAAACATTTCAGTGGAGAAAGAATAGTCTTTTCAACTAATTGTCCTGAGATAATTAGATATGGAGATGCAAAAGAATGAAGTTGGACCTGTACATCACACCACATACCAAAAAAAAAAAGAAAAGAATCATTCAAAATAGATCAAATGAGAAGCGTGTGTGACTCAAGAAGTTGGGTACCCACCTACCACATGTGAGGTCCTGAGTTCAGTTCCCATGCCTTCTAAAGAAGAGGAGCAAGACAGCAAGCTGACATGACATGTTGGCATGGCAAGCTTATGCAACAAGATGATGCCATGAGGTGACACAATGAGGAAATACAATGAGAGACACAACAGGCAGAGAGCAGAGGTGGCTCAAGCAGTTAGGAGCCCCCTCCCCTGTGCGAGGTCCCGGATTCAGTTCCTGGTACCTCCTAAAAAGAAGATGAGCAGACAGGGAGAGCTCATAACAGACAGAGAGAAGACAGCAAGCTCAAACAAATGGGGGGAGGGGAGAGAAAGAAATAAATTATAAATCTTTTTTTTAATGGATCAAACACATAGATGTAAAAATTAACATGATAAATCTCTTAGAAGGAAACAGATGTAAACTATCATGACCTTGGGTTAGACATAATCTACTTAAATATGATATGATACCAGTACTGAAAACCCAAAACTTCTCTAAAAAAAGAATATGATACCAAAAGCACAAGAAACTAAAAGAAAATAGGTAATCTGCACTTCATCAAAATGAAAACATTTTTTGCGTCAAAGGATACTAACAAGATGGAGAAAATACAACCTGCTGAATGGGAGAAAATAGCTGATAAAATTCTTGTTTGAAAATATAAAGAAATCTTACAATGCAATAATAAAAAGACAAAACAATTATAAAATGGGCAAAGGATCCTACTTCATGCCCACTATGATGGTTATAAAAAAAGACAGATAAAGCAACTGTTGGTAAGGATATGGAGAAATCGGAACCCTTGTACACTGCTGGTGAGAATGTACAATAATACAACCACTTTGGCTAATCATATGGCAATTTCTCAAAATGTTGAACAGAGTTATCATATGACTTAACAATTCTACTCGTAGAGAAATGAAAACATTTGTCCATGCAAAAACTTGCACATGAATATTGATAGCAACACTATCCATAATATACCCAAAGTGGAAACAACCCAAATTTCTGTCAACTAATGAATAGATAAACACATGTGATATACCCGTACAATGGGATATTATTTCAGAAATTCAAATAAATTATAGCACTGATACATGCCATAGCATCTTTGAACCTTGAAAACATTATGCTAAGCAAAAGAAGCCAGTCACATATGGCCACATACAGTAAGATTCCTTTATATGAAAAGTCCAGAATAGGCAAATATACAGAGACACAAAATAGATTAGTGACTGTGTAAAGTTGGGATGGGGGTGGGGAGGTGAGATGTTGGGGAGAAAATGGAAGTGACTGCCAATGGGTATGGGATTTCCTTTTAGTGTGATGCAAGTGTTCTGGAATTAAATAGTGGTTATGGTTGCACAACATTGTGACTATATTAAAACCCACTAAATTGTATGCTTTAAATGGTTAAAAAGGTGAATACTGTATTGTATGAATTTTATCTTAATTAAAGAAAAACGAACACCCAATATTAAAATGGATTAGAGTGAGTCTAATTTCTAAAGTTGGTTATGGTGATGCTTGCACAACTCTGAATATATTGAATATCATTGTATTATACATTTTAAATAGGGGGAAATGTCAATTAGATCCTTTTGTTGGTGGTGGTGTCCAGTTTTTTATATCCTTGCTGTTTTTCCACCTAATCATTCTGTTGGTTATTGGGACATGGTTAGTAAAGTCCTCAACTGTAATTGCAGATTTGTTTATTTCTCATTTGAGTTATATTTGTTTTTACTTTGTGTATTTTTGAGCTCTGTTATTGGATACATATACATTTAGGATTTTTACACTTTCTTGATAAATTGACATTTTTATCATTATATATGTCCCTCTCTGTGTCTATTAATTTTCTTTGCTCTAAAGTATACATTATATGATAAAAGTATAGCCACTCCAAGTTTCTTATGATTAGTGCTTTCATAGTATATCTTGAAATGGAAAGCCCATTCACTTTTATCACACATATATCATTATAGTTTAAATACTGTCTTACAGACAGTATATAACTGGGTCAACCTTTTTTTTAAATTGGAGAATTTGGACCATTTACATTTAGCATATTTATTAAGAGGTTACGACCTAAGTCTGCCATTTTATTACTTGTTTTCTGTTTGATCTCTTTGATTTTTGTTCTTCTTTTCCCTTTCCCACCTTACTGTGAATTACTCAAAAATTTCTTGCTGTTCTGTTTTGCTTTATCTTTTGGGTTTTTGGGTAGAGATCCTAGTATATACTCAACATTGTTTTGCTTTTTTAAAAAAACTAGGTGATTTAGGGATTATAATATACATATGTAATTTATGATATTCTATAAGAACCAACATTTACAATTTCCAGGGAAATGTAGGAATCTTACCAACACTTAGGTCCCTTTACTCTCCCTACTTTATAATTTTATTAAATATTTCCTTTACATACATTGAAAAACATGCAAGTCATTATTGTAAATTTGTTTTTAAAACTCAAGAGGGAAAGGATAATTTATTATATTTATCCTTATATTTATCTATTCCTTTGTTCTTTCTTCATTCCTGTTGTTTCAAAATTCCTTCTGTTGTCATTCCCTTTCTAGTTGGCAACTTCCTTTGGTCATTCCACAATAGGACAGGTGGGACAAATTCTTTCAGTCTTCCTTTATCTGCAAACGTCTTTTTTTTTCTACCTTTATTCTAGAAGGATATTAATGCAAGATAAAGAATTTTGGGTGCAACATCCTGCCTTTCCAGAATAGATTTCTATTACTAAAGGGAGCAAAATGGATCTTAGTCTCAAAGAATTGTAGTTATATTTTCAAAATCTATTTGCTGTTTCCCTGAAAGACAGCTCAAAGTACTTGCCTTTATTTCACCTAACTTGGAGCAATCCCAGGGCTGAGACAGCTACCTGGGGGCATTTGTCAAATATATTTAAAGGCAAATGCTTTAGCCACTGCCACCAGGGGCAAGGGATAACAGTTGGGGCAAATAATAGACAAACTGAAACACTTGGGAGGAAAGACTGGGGAATGAGACACTTTGGGAAATGAGGATCTTGAAAAGTTTTCATATATTCCTGGGAATCTGGAAAGCCTCATGCATCCCCAGGGCTGGGCATATTCTCAGAAAAGACCTGAGAGAGACCTAGGTTCTCACCTCTGGTTAACCTTGAGTTTCTGGGAAAGCAAGAATTGAAGGTTATGGCTGATTAATAAATTGCCTGGCTGAGAATTGAAGGCATACCTCAACATACACAAACACACATACGGCCCATCTGCAAAAAATATATATATATATAACAGTTATACAAACCTCACATATATACACCTAACAGTAATGCACCAAAATACATGAAGCAAAAAACTGATAGAATCAAAGGAAAATTAGGAAATATTTCTGATGGAATGAAAACAAAACATATCAAAATTTATGGAGGATCTGTGAAAGATGGTGTAGGCATATTGCACTTTAGTCTTCCCCCCTTATTACTCCTAAACACCCTGGATAAAATAAGTGAAATGGACAATAGAAGATTCTTAGTAAAAAAAAAAGAACACTGACTATCCTAGAGACCATGAATTCAAGCAATAAACTATTCTTGACTTTCCTGGCTTTTTGTTTTTGCCTCCCACATATTCCAGACTGGGTACTGAGGTTCTGAGCACACTCCACCCAAGAAAAACTTGTAGACCTGGACTTCTCTCTCTGAGCAGGAGACTAAGAAGAGTTAGGTCTGTATGACAGAACTTTTTGACAATTCTTCACTGTATACAGATACCAGCACTAAGATTGCATTAATGGAAATCCAATCTCCATAAAGCCCTGGCAAAAAAAAGTTGACTCTGCTTTCCAGCTGGCAGTAATCTACAGATACTGTGTGAATGAGTTGAGTCTGACCATCCTGCTCCAACAATGTGCTTCCGTTTCCTGTTTGGCAGGTGTCTGCAGATACTCTGCTTGAGAGCTGAAACTTTTTTTATCATTCTACACAAAAAGAAAATCACTCTGTTTCTCAACTGATGAGATTCTATGGAGACTGTGCCTGAGAGTTGAGCCTGTCTAGCATTCTGCTCCAGGAATGAGACAATTCTCTCTCTCCATTGGCACGGGTCTATGAGTATTATATTTAAGGAAAGGGACTACCTACCAGTTCTGGAAATGATGTGGTTCCCAATCCTGGCCTGTGGGTATCCAGGGAGGCTTAGTGTGAGAATGGAGACTGTCTACTATCCCACGTAGGAACGAGTTGCCTTTGCTTTCTGGATAGCAGATAACTGCAGAGGCTTTGCCTGAGAATTCAACCTGTCTGCTTTTCAACTCTAGTAATAATACTTCTCCACTTCTTGGCTGACAATGGTCTACAGACAAGTATATGAGAGCAAAACTTGGCTAACAAACCACTTCAACAATAAGGCAGCTCTTTCCCACACATGTCTACCATACAGTGGATGAAGAGACTCTGCCTCTTGGTTGGCAGAAATCCACAGAGGCTGTTTCTATGAAAAGAGCTCAGACTACTATCCCAACCTGGCAGTAATAAATGAGATATAAATATGAACCAAAGTCTCGTAACATAATACTCATAATGGTAAAATAATTCATCATACCAAAACTCAGCAAATCTCAAGCGAGAAAATCCAATCAAGAGAATCCAATGCCAAGGTGACAGAGATATTGAAATTATCTTATGAGGCTCTTAAAAATAACTTCATAATGGTTCAACAAGCAATTAAAACACTAATGAAGTAAGTTAAGAAAATCAAAACACTCAGCAGAGAAAAGCAAAATATGATAAAATGAAAATTTAGAACTAAAAATACATTTATAGAAATTTTAAGAAAATTTTACTGGGAGGGCTCAATAGCATAATGGAGATGACAGAGGAAATAATCAATGAACTTGAAAATAGGACAATAAAAATTAAACAATGTGAAAAACAGAGGAAATAGATGGGAAAGAAAAACAGACACTCAGGAACCTGTAGAGAAAAAAATAAAACATCTAACATCTATTTCAATAGATTGCCAGAAGGAGAGGAGAAAGACGGTGATGCTGAAAAAATGTTTCTTTTAAAATAGTGACTGAAAATGTACACTATGGATGTGGTAACAATCAGATGATACTTTCTTATCTATAACAAATGATCTGCCACAGTGTGGTGTGTTGATGGAGGCATGTTTTTTTGGGAATTCTGCACATGTACATGATTGTTTTGTGGGTTTCCAACTTCTGTCATAAAAATATATAAAAAAATAATGATAGGGTGGGTTGGGGAAAAAAAACACCAAATGTAAAATAAGGACTATAATTAGTAAGATTTTGACAATATCCTTTCATAATTTGTAACAAATATCTCATGACAATGCAAGGTGTTGGTGGAGGGTTGATGTATGGGAACCCTGTATAATGTTATGCATGTTTGCTTTGTAAGTTCATAACTTTTACTATACACTTATTGTTTATGTATGTTCATATATATAAATGATATAAAGATAATAATAATATGGTTGGTTGGGGGAAAACACTTTGGTTGGTAGTAATATTTTGACAAAGCTCTTTAACCATTAGTTAAAAAGGTTTAACAATAGTGCATGGTATTTGTAGTAGGGTGAGTTATGAGAGTCCTGTGTGATATTATGTATGTTTGTTTTGTAAGTTCACAACTATTACTATGTACGTATTGTTTATGTATGTTTATGCATGAGTGACATACTTAAATAAATTAAAAAAAATAGTGGCTGACAATTTCCCAAATTTGGTAAAAGACATAAAGCTTACAGATTCAAGAACTGAATGAATCAAAAACAGGGTAACCCCAGAGAAATCCATGGCCATATACATCATAAGTAAACTTCTGAAAACTAAGAAAAACAGAAAGAAATCTTGAAAGCAGCTAAAGAGCAACAATGCCAACCTGATGCACTGTTGACGGATAGTGGATTTCACTTCAGGAACCATGGAGGCCAGAAAAAACTGACACAATATTTTTTTTTTAAAGATTTATTTATTTATTTAATTCCCCCCCCTCCCCTAGTTGTCTGTTCTTGGTGTCTATTTGCTGCGTCTTGTTTCTTTGTCCGCTTCTGTTGTCGTCAGCGGCACGGGAAGTGTGGGCGGCGCCATTCCTGGGCAGGCTGCTCTTTCTTTTCACGCTGGGCGGCTTTTCCTCACGGGCGCACTCCTTGCGCGTGGGGCTCCCCAACGCGGGGGACACCCTTGCGTGGCACGGCACTCCTTGCGCACATCAGCGCTGCGCATGGCCAGCTCCACACGGGTCAAGGAGGCCCGGGGTTTGAACCGCGGACCTCCCATATGGTAGACGGACGCCCTAACCACTGGGCCAAAGTCCGTTTCCCCCACAATATTTTTAACATGCTGAAACAACAGAAGAGTCAATGCAGAATTTTTCAAGGTAAAATTCCCAAAACATAAAATTCACCATTTTAACATTTGTAAATTATACAATTCAGTGGCTTTTAGCACATTCCCAATGTTTTGCAACCATTACCATCTAATTACAGATCATTTTCATCATTGCAAAAAGGAAGCCCATATCCATTAAGCAGTACCTCTTCATAACATCTTCCTCCCAGCCCCTTGCAACCACTTATCTGCTTTTTCTGGATTTCCTTTTTCTGGACATTGCATATAAATAGAGTAATACAATATGTGGCCTTTTGTGTCTGGTGTCTCTCATTTAGCATAATGTTTTTTAAAGGTTCATCCATACTGTAGCATCTATCAGAACTTAATTAACTTTCATTGCTGAAAGTGGTAGATTGAACTATGTATCCCAGCAAAGACATCTTCTTAATCTTAATCTTTTTAAAAAATATATTTATTTTTAATTGTCTTTTTTAAAGATACATAGATCACAGAAAATGTTACATTAAAAAATATAAGAGGTTCCCATACATCCCACCCCCCCCACACACACACACACTCCTCGCACATCAACAACCTCTTTCATCATTGTGGCACATTCATTGCATTTGGTGAATACATTTTGGAGCACGGCTGCACTGCATGGATTATAGTTTGCATTATAGTTTACACTCTCCCCCAGTACATTCAGTGGGTTACGGCAGGATATATAATGTCCAGGATCTGACCCTACAATATCATTTAGGGCAACTCCAAGTCCTGAAATTACCCCCATATCACACCTCTTCTTCCCTCTCCCTGCCCTCAGCGACTCCCATGGTCACAGTCTCCACATCTATGAGACAATTTCTTCCATTGCTAGAGTCACAATAGTTCTATAGTAGAATACCAGTAAATCCACTCTTCATCTTAATCTTAATTCCTATCCCTGTGGGTGTGAACCCATTGTAAACAGGACCTCTTGAAGTTCTTGTTATTTTTAGTTAAGGTGTGACCAATTGAATCAGGGTGGAACTTAATCCATATTACTGGAAGCCTTATAAAAAGAAAAAATAGGAAGCCAGAAGTCAGAGAAACATAAGAGGAGCCAGAAGCAGAAAGTCAGTAGAAAAACAGAAAAGCATATAAAAGAAGATACTTTCATGTGACAGGAGGAAAGATACAAGTCAAGGAACTTTAAGGATTGCCAGTGGCCAGCACCGAAATGCTACAGATGCTGGGAGAAAGCAGACCTTGCTGAGGTCTTGATTCTGGACTTCTCAAAACAGGGTGCTAGTAAATGCTTATTGTTTGAGTCAACCCATTCTATGGTATTTGTCATAGCAGCCTGGCAAACTAACGCACTGAATAATTTTCCATTGTATGGATATAACAAATTCAGCTGATAGAAATTTAGGTGGTTTCCACCTGTTTGCTAATATTAGGAATGCTGCTATGAACATTCAGGAAGAAGGTTTTGTGTGAACAACTGTTTTCATTTCTCTTAAAATTCAAATATTTAGAAGAATTACTGGGTCATATAGTAATTCTATGTTTAACTTTTTGAAGAACCTCCAAACTGCTTTCATAGGAGATGTACAATTTTATATCCCATCAGCAATATTTAGTGTTCAAATTTCTCCCTATTATCTCCAATTCTTATTTTCTGTTTTTCTTTTAAATTATTATCAAAGGCATTCAGGTGGTGTGCAGTGGTGTCTCCTTGTGGTTTTGATATGCATTTCCCTAATGATTAAGCATTTTTTTTTCATACACTTATTCGTCATTTGTATATATTCTTTGGAGAGTTGTCTATTCAAAACCTTTGCTCATTTTTAAGTTGGGTTTTGTCTTTTTGTTGTTGAGCTGTAAGAATTCTTAATATGTTCTGGATACTAGATCCTTATTAGATATATGATTGACAACCCATGCTATGGTTGTCTCTTCACTTTTTTGATAGTGTCCTTTGATGCATAAAAGTTTTAAAATTTTTATGATGTCCTACTTATCTATTTTTTCTTTAGTTGCTTGGGCTTTTTGTGTCAAATCTAAGAATCTATAGTCTAATCCAAGGTCAAGAAGATTTACACCTATGTTTCCTTATAAATATTTTATAGTTTTTGCTCTTATATTTAGATTTTTGATCCATTTTGAGTAAATTTTTACATAGGGTGTGAGGCATGGGTCCTATTTCATTCTTTTGCTTCTGGATATCCATTTGTCCCACTTGCTTAAAAATTATGTTTTCCCCATCAAATGGTCTTGGCAACCTTGTCAAAAATGAATTGGCCATAGATATGTGGGCTTATTCTCTTCCATTGGTCTAGATGTCTACCCTTATGCCAGTAGCATGTAGTCTTGTAACCGTTGAAATCTGGGAGTATGAATCCTCTGACTGTGTTCTTCCTTTTCAAGATTTTTGACCAGTCTGAGTCCCTTGCATTTACATATGAAACTCAGTATCCAATTATCAAGTTCCACAAAAAAGAAAGAACAGTTAACATTTTTAAATTAATTTATTTATTGAAATACATCACCCACACACAAACATAAACAATAAGTGTATAGTTATAGTTGTGAACTTACAAAACAAACATATATAATATCATACAGAACTCTCATAACTCCCCTTACACCCCAACACCTTACATTGTTGTTAAACCTTTTTAACTAATGATTAAAGAGCATTGTCAGCGCATTACTACTAACCAAAGTTTATTCCCCCATCTTTCCCTATTATTATTATCTTTATGTCATTTATACATGAACATATACAAATAATTAAGTGTATAGTAAAAGTTGTGAACTTGCAAAGCAAACATGCATAACATCATACAGGGGTCCCATACATCAACCCTCCACCAACACCTTCCACTGTTCATGAGATGTTTGTTACAAATTATGAAAGGATATTGTCAAAATCTTACTACTAATTATAGTCCTTATCTTACATTTGGTGTGTTTTTCCCCCAACCTAACCTATTATTAATTTTTAAATGTTTTTTATGACAGAAGTTGTAAATGTATAGAACAATCATGTACATATGCAGAATTCCCAAGAAACACTCCCCTATTAACACGCCACACTGTGCTGGAACATTTGTTATAGATAAGATAATATCATCTGATTGTTACCATGTCCATAGTATACATTTGGCTCACATTTTCCATACTGCCCCATTATCAACACAATATAATTTGGCATATATGCAAGAATATTATATTATTTCTGCTAACCACATTCCATAGGTCATTCCAGTTGTATTTTTCCCATGTGTTCCCAACACCATGCAGTAGTTATATACATTTGCTCTAGCTCACGAAGGACATTCTTGCATCTAGATCATCAACCACAATGCTCATCCACCTCTTGGTTTACTGTGTATTCGGTTCCTAGATTATTTTCTAGCATTCTGTCAATTGGCATTTACATACCTAGACTGCCATTTTCAGCCACATCCTTATTTATAAACTAGCTATTACTATTTTTACCATCCATTCTACACATTTCCACACTTTTACAGTAAAGTTAATTACAACTTCTACATGCAGTGAACATCTGTAGTCCATCTCAGACCTCTTATCTCCATTAAGAAAACACCACCTTCCACCAGGGCTTGAAGATATTTTCCTGCAATTTCTTCTAGAAGTTTTATGGTTCTTGCTTCTATTTTTAGGTTTTTGATCCATTTTGAGTTAATATTTGGATAAGGTGTGAGATAGAGGTTCTCTTTCCTTCTTTTGACTATAGATATCCAGTTCTTTCAACACTATTTTGCTGAATGGACTGTTCAACCCAAGCTGTGTGGGTTTAACAGGCTAGTCAAAATTCACTTGACCAGGGAAGCGGACTTGGCCAAGTGTTTAGGGCGTCTGTCTACCACATGGGAGGTCCATGGTTCAAACCCCGGCCTCCTTGACCCGTGTGGAGCTAGCCCATGCGCAGTGCTGATGCCCACAAGGAGCGTCCTGCCACGCAGGTGTGTCCCCGGCATAGGGGAGTCCCATGCACAAGGAGTGTGCCCGGTAAGGAGAGCTGCCCAGCGTGAAAGAAAGTGCAGCCTGCCTAAGAATGGTGCTGCCCAAACAGAGAGCTGACACAACAAGATGATGCAACAAAAAGAAACACAGATTCCTGTGCCGCTGACAACAGAAGCGGACAAAGAAAATGCAGCAAATAGACACAGAGAACAGACAACTGGGATGGGGGAGTGGAGGGGAAGGGGAGATAAATAAATAAATAAATCTTTTTAAGAAAATCACTTGCCCATACATGTGAGGGTCTGTTTCTGAGCCATCAATTTGGTTCCATTGGTCTATGTGTCTGCCTTTATGCTAGTACCATGCTGTTTTAACCACTGTAGTTTGGTAGTATAATTTGAATTCCAGAGATGAGGGTTTGCTTTTCCTTTTATGATGTTTCTGGCTATTCAGGACCCCTTACCCTTCCAAATAAATTTGCTAATTGTGTTTTCAATTTTTTTTTAAGATGCTGGTGGAATTTTTATCAGGGTTGCAATGAATCTGTATATCAATTTGAGTAGAAATGACATCTTAATGATATTTAGTCTTCCAATCCAAGAGCATGGGACATTCTTCCAGTTATTTAGGACTTTTTAAAAATTTCTTTTAACATTGGGTTGCAGTTTTATGAATACAAGTGCTTTACATCATTGATTAAGTTTATTCATGACTACTAGAATTTTATCTGTCATATTTTATTTTCAGCACTCTTTGACACTTTGAGTTACTTCTATTGATATAATCTTCATTTCTAGACTCTCTTCCAGGCCTCTCTCTCCTGTCTTTTCTTTTCAGGCTCTAGCACACCCTTTAGAATTTCCTGAAAATCTGGGCTCTTGCTTAGAAATTCTCTCAATTTCTGTTGATCTGTGAATATTCTAATCTTGCCCTCATTTTTTTTCTTTTAAATGTCACATTAAAAAATTCGAGGTCTCCATATATTCCTCCACCCCCCTCACCCACTTCTCCCACATCAACAACCTCTTCCATCATCGTGGCACATTCACTGCACCTGGTGAAAACATTTTGGAGCACTGCTGCAGCACATGGACAGTGGTCTACATTGTAGTCTGCACTCTCCCCCAGTCCACCCAGTGGGCCATGGCAGGATAAGAAATGTCCAGCAGCACCCAGGACAATTCCAAATCCTGAAAATGCCTCCGTATCATATCTCTTCTTCCCTCTCCCTATATCAGCAGCTACGGTGGCCACTTTCTCCACATCAATGCTACAATTTCTTCCATTACTAATCACAATAGTTCCACAGCAGAACACCAGTAAGTTCCTCTAATCCATTATCTATTCCTCCAGCCTGTGGTCTCAGAGATGGTTATGTCCAGTCCCCCTCTACATCAAGAGGGGGTTTAGATTCCACATGGATGATGGACCTAATTCTCCTGCTTACAGCGGTAAGTACTCATGGCTCCCTGGTGTGGTGGTTGATCTTCTTCACCTCACTCTTAGGTGGCTGGGGTAAGTCCTATAAACCAGAGGGTAGGAGTTGCAAGTCTGCTGAAGCTCAGGGCCTGGCTGTCACATGGACAGTCCAGAGATTCAGGTCTCCTGAGTGTACACCAACCCCAGTGCCAACCACAGTTTCAGTAAAAGTGACAGAAGAGGCATGTGTATAAAGGTTACATCTGAGTCCAACTCCATCACACTCAGGAACACAAATTCCAAAGTAAGGCCAACTGACAAGGCACTGAACTCCAGAACCATCTGCCATGATCATAGAACCTGTGGGTGGGTCTCCGTAGCCCTCAGGAGAACCAATACCTGGTTTGTAGCTACTTTGGCTGTCTCTGGTATGCTGCTGAGGTGTGCATAAGCATTACCTCTCTTATGACCTCCTGATTCTTTTTTGGAGACTCATAGCTATATAAACTCATTTGTCCTTTCCATTTCCCCCTTTTTTTCAAGGTCAAAAAGCAGTTTTTAACACCTGATGTTACATGTAGGTTGAGATATTCTGCTGGTCTGAGTTGACCCTTTTATTCAAGGTCTTTTTTTGGTTACATCATCAGCTGGTACTTGGTAGTAATCCCTTGGTGCCAGAGAGGCTTATCCCTGGAAGTCATGTCCTATGCTGGGGGGAAGGTGATGCATTTACATGCTGAGTTTGGCTTAGAGAGTTTGCCCTAAATTTTGAAAGACAGTCTTGCTGGATTTAAAATTCTTGGCTGAAAGTTTTTTTCTCGTAGTATTTTAAATATATCAGACCACTGTCTTCTTGCTTCCATGGTTTCTGGTGAGAAATCAGCACTTAATCTTATTGGGTATCTCTTATATGTTATGCCTTGCTTTTCTCTTGCTACTCTCAGAATTCTCTCTTTGTCTTTGGCATTTGACATTCTGATTAGTATGTGTCTCAGAGTTGGTCTATTCGGATTTTTTTAGATGGGAGTACATTGTTTTTCTTGGACATGTATATCTATGTCCTTCAATAGGTTTGGGAAATTTTCTACCATTATTTCTTTAAATATCCCTTCTGCCCCTTTTCCCTTCTCTTCTTCTTCTGGGACACTCATGACATGTATTTTTGTACATCTCTGGTTGTCATTTAATTCCCTGAGACGTTGTTCAATTTTTTCCATTCTTCATCTGTTCTTTTGTGTGTTCACTTTCAGAGACCATTTTCCCAAGTTTACTAATCCTTTCTTCTGCCCCCTCAAGTCTGCTATTATATGATTCCATTGTTTTTTTAATTTCACTTATTGCATCTTTCATTCCCATAAGATCTGCTATTCTTCTATGCATGCTTTCAAATTCTTCTTTGAGTTCATCCAGTGTTGTCTTAATATCCTTAATCTCTTTATCCATCTCACTGAATTTATTAAGGAGATTTGCTTGAACATCTATGATTAGTTTTCTCAACTCCTTTATGTCATCTAGAGGCTTATCTTGTTCCTTTAACTGGGCCATATCTTCTTGTTTCTTGGTGTGGATTGTAATTTTTTGTTGGTGTCTTGGCATCTGACTTGCTAGAGTACTTTTTCTGGGTGCAGTTTTTCTCTTTAATTTAGGGTATACTGCCCTTTCTTCCTTGCTGGTTGTGCAGTAGGAGCCAAGGATGTAGTTGGTGCTATAAACTGTGGAGGCTCAAGCCTCCCTCATTACCCCAGGGACTGATGAAGCTTCTCCCAACTTTCTCCTTTCCCAGAGGTAGGGACAGAGTTACAGTTGTATGGAATAATCCAAGTCATGCAGGCTTAGACTGTAGTTGCCCAGAGAGACTGATGAGACTTCACACCCTTTTCTCCCCTGCCTAGGGTGTGAGTGGAGCTGCAGATGTGGGCAGCAATCTATGCAGTACAGGTCCAAGATGACCACAGTTGCTCCAGTAGACTTCCAATTATTCGTTTGTGCCAGCCAAAGGTATGCTCAGTTACCTGGACAGACTGGTGCAGAGCTAGCCAGCCTCCTCCCTGCCAGAGGTGGGACTGAAGCCTAGGCTAGGGCTGCAAGCTGACCCAGGTGAAAGAAACTGGTTCCTACTGTCACTGTGATATTTGGTCAGGCCGGCTTCCCCTCAAGCTGGGGGTGGAGTCAAAATGGCAGCCACCGACCCCTTTCCAACCTGGACAAATTCACACCCCAGTTGTTCCCAGGGTTATTCCTTAACCATCTGAGTCTACCAACCAGTAGCCAAAATCAGCAGCCAACCTTCTCCTCGTCCCCTGTTTTTGGGAAATGGAGCTTCCAATTCTGGTCACAGAACAGCTCCTGGGGTGGCTTGCACCAACAGAGTAGGACAATCACTGACCTCCACAGGTTTTCCGGCAATTTCCTGGAGAGTCTGGCACAGGTCCCTGCAACTTCCTCCCTGTGGGAGGTAGCATTGGGTCTTAGGCTAGACCTCCAATCTGACCTGGATGGAAAGAAGTCAGTCCCCACAAGCACTGGGATTTTCAGTCCACCCCACTTACCTTGTGCCAGGTGCAGACTTAAGATGGCAGCTTCTGGCCTCTTTTTGACTTGGACAGGCTTAAACTTCAGCTGTTCTCAGAATTATACTTTAGCCTGCTGAATTTTACTCATCATTAGATGAAGCTGGTGCTCAACCATCTCTTTCTTCCCTGTTTTTGGGAAGTGGAGCTTTCAATTCCAGCCGCACAAGAGCTCCAGAGGCAGCTTGTGCCTCCAGTGGAGGATGGGCACCAGCCCCCAGGGCAGGGAGTGCTCTACTTCAGCAGTTAAAATTTTTATGGGAACTGCGTTGATTCTGTAGATCAGTTTGGGGAGTATTGCCATCTCAACAATTAGTCTTCCAATCCATGAACACAATATATGTTTTCATTTATTTAGGTTTTTAAAAATTTCTCGACAATGTTTGTAGTTTCCAGTGTACAAGTCTTTTACTTCCATGGTTAAATTTATTACTAATTGTTTTTATTCTCTTTGCTGCTACTGTAAATGGAACTGTTTTCTTAATTTTTTTTTCAGATTGTTCATTGTTAGTGTATTACTCAGCCAAAGGAGTGCTGATGCAAAATACCAGAAATTGGTTGGTTTTTATAAAGGGCATTTATTTGGGGTAGGAGCTTACAAACACCAGGCCATAAAGCATAAGTTACTTCCCTCACCAAAGTCTATTTGGAACAAGATGGCTGACGACGTCTGTGAGGGTTCAGGCTTCCTGGGTTCCTAGGTTCCTGGGACTTGCTTTCCTCTAGGTTCAAGGTTCCTTCCTTCCTGGTGCTGGCTTCTCTTTCCTCTGGGTACTGACTTCCTGGGTCTTCAGCATCAAACTCTAACATGCAGAAATCCCCAAATTTGTTCTTCACCATGCCTTTTATCTGTGAGTCCCCACCCACCAAGGGGTGGGGATGCAATGCCCTAATCATAACTCAATCATGCCCAGGTACAAATCAGATTACAAGCATAATCCAATATTTCTTTTTGGAATTCATCAATTATCTCAAATTGCTGCAGTTAGTGTACAGAAATATAACTGATTTTTGTATATTAATCATGGATCTTGCAACTTTAGTGAACTTGTTTATTAGCTCTAAGTTTTTTCCTGGATTTGTTAGGGTTTCTATATATAAGATCTAGTCATCTGCAAATAGACTCAGTTTTACTTATTCTTTTCAATCTGGATATATTTTAGTTCATTTTCTTTTGTAATCACTCTTCCTAAACTTCCAGTACAATTTTAGATATAAGTGGTGACAGTAGATATCTTTGTCTTGTCCTTTATCATAGGGGAAAACTTTTAGTCTTTCGACATTAAGTATGATGTTGCTTTGAGTTTTTCATAGTTGCCCTTTCTTATGTTGAGGAAGATCTCTTCTATTCTTATTTTGTTGAGTGTTTTAATCATGAGAAGGTTTTCAATTTTGTATAATGCTTTTTCTGAGAGTATTGGTATGATCATGTGTTTTCCACTTTATTCTTTTAATGTGGTGTAATATCATGAATCATGAATACTTTTTATATGTTGAACCAAATTTGCACTCTTGGAATAAATCCTCCTTGGTCATAGTGTATAACCTTTTTAATACACTGCTGGATTCACTTTGCTGGTATTCTGTTAAGAATGTGTGCATCTATATACATAAGAGATATTGGTCTCTAGTTTGCTTTCCTATGATCTTTTACTGGCATGCTCTCAAGGTAACAACAGCCTCATCAGATGAGTTAGAAAACGTTCCGTCTGCTGCTAATTTTCAGAAAACCTGAGAAGGTTTGGTGTTAATTTTTCTTTAAATATTGGGTAGAATTCTCCAGTGAAGGTATCTTGTCATGGACTTTTCTTAGTTGGAAATTTTTTATTACTGATTCAATCTCTTTTCTTGCTAAAGTCAGTTGATATTTTCTATTTCTTCTTGAGTCAGTTTAGGTATTCTGTGCATTTCTAGGAATTTGTCCATTTCATCTACATTTACTCATTTGTTGACATACAGTTGTTCATAGTATCCTCTTGTAATCCTTTTTATTTCTGTTAGGTTGGTAATTATGTCCCACTTTGATTTTTGAATTTAGTGATTTGAGTTTTTCTCTAGTTTCTTTTCAGTCTATCTAAAGACTTGTCAGTTTTGTTGCTCTTTTAAAAGAACCAACTTTTGGTTTCATTGGTTCTCTCTATTGATTTTTAAAATATCTGTTTTATTTATCTCCACTTGATCTTTAATGTTCCTGTCCTTCAGATAGCTTTAGGCTTATTTTGCTCTTCTTTTCTAGTTCCCTAAGATGGAAGGTTAGGTTTTTATCTTGATATCTTTCTTTCTTATTTGAGAGATTTATACCTATAAAATTCTCCTGAGCACTGCTTTTGCTGCATCCCATAAGTTGTTGTGTGTTGTGTTTTTGTTATCATTCATCTCAAAATGTTTTCTAGTTTTTCATGCAATTTTTTCTTTGACCCATTGTTTAAGAATGTGTTGTTTGCCTCCATATATTTACAACTTTTTCTGTTTTCTTTATGTTATTTATTTCTAATTTTATTACATTGTAGCATGTCCATCTTTTTAAATTTATTAAGTCTTGTTTTGTGGTCTAATATGTGTTTTGTCCTGGAGAATATTCCATGTGCACTTGAAAGGAGAGTGGACTTTTCTGTTGTTGGTTGAAGTGTTCTAACTATGTCTGTTAGGTCAAGTTGGTATACATTTTTTAAGTATTGTATTTTCTTGCTGGTGTTCTGCTTATGTATCCTATCCATTATTGACAGTGGGATATTGAATTCTCCAAATATTATTATTGCTTTGTTTATTTCTCCCTTAAATTCTTTCAGTTTTTGCTTCTTATATTTTGGGACTCTTTTGGTAGGTGCATATATGTTTATTATTGTTTTTATATTCTTCTTTTACTTTAGGAACTATTTTATATTAAAATTTATTGTATATGATATTAACAACTTCAGCTCTCTTTTGGTTACTCTTTGCATGAAATATGTTTTTCCATTCCTTTACTTTCTTTTTTTTTAATTAAAGATTTTTTTCTTCTTTATTTTCTTTTAAATATTACATAAAAAAATATGAGGTCCCCATATACCACCCACCCACCCCTCCTACATCAACAACCTCTTCCTTCATCACGGCACATCCACTGCATCTGGCAAATACATTCTGGAGCACCACTGCTCCTCATGGGCAGTGGTCCACATTGTAGTCCACACTCTTCCCCAGTCCATCCAGTGGGCCATGGCAAGACACACAATGTCCAGCACCCAACCCTGCAGCACCACCCAGGACAACTCCAAATGCTAAAAATGCCCCCACACCACATCTCTTCTTCCATCTTCCTACCATCAGAAGTCACTGTGGCCACCCTCTCCACATCATTATTACAATTTCTTCCCTTACTAATTACAACAGTTGCCCAGCAGAACACCAGTAAGTCCACTCTAATCCATACTCTATTCCTCCACCCTCTGGACACTGGGATGGTTAAATCCAGTACCCCACCCCCTACATCAAGAGGGGGCTTAGATTCCACATAGATGATGGATGCAATTCTCCTGCTTGCAGATGTAGGCACTCTTGGCTCCCTGGTGTGGTGGTTGACCCTTTTCAGCTCCCTGTCAGCTGGCCAGGATAAGTCCAACAAACCAGAGTGTAGGAGCCACAGGTCTGCTGAGGTCCAGTGCCTGGCTGTCACATGGACAGTCCAGAGATTCAGGTCTCCTGAGTATACACCAACCCAAATGCCAACCACAGGCCTGGTAACAGTAACAGAAGAGGCATGTGTAGAAAGGTCATACCTGAGTCCAACTCCATCATACTCAGGAACACAAACTCCAAAGTAGGGCAAACTCCAAAGTACAATGTAACATTTAAAAAAAATAAAGAGAGTGAGAGAAAAAAAGAATTAACCAGCTCTAACTTTTAAAAATTAAACTTTTAAAAATTAAAAGGTTATTTAATATTGTAAATTATTCCAAATAGAAAATATGAATATAATATAATATAATGACACCCATATGCCACCATCCAGCTTTACCAAATAATAACTGATGTTATTTACCAAATAAATGATGTCATATGTGCTCCTGTGGGAGATTTTACTTCTTTTGTTTTGATTTCTTGAGGTATACATTTAGCTTATTTACTTTCAGTACTTCTTGTTTATAGCAAATATATTCAAGAGTTTATATTTTCCTTTAGGTACTGTTTTAATTACATGTCATGATTTTTAATAGGTAGTGCTTTCACTGGCGTTCAGAGCTAAATAATTATTTCTCAAAATGATCCATAAATTATTTAAGAATGCATTTTAACTTTTCAAAACTGTATGTCTGTTTGCATTTATTTTCTTTTTATCTTTGATTTCTAATTTAAATTTCATTGTGGCAAGAGAACTCTATCATATTGGTTCATTGAAAATAGCTGAGACGACTTTGCAACTTAATATGAGGTAAATCTTCATAGACATTTCATGTGAACTTGAAAAAATGTATATTCTTTGTTTTCTATATACCCATTAGATATTGATTATTAATTTTTCTATTCAAAGTTTTAAAATCCTTACTAATATTCTTTCTTCCTTCGTGATTACAGATTTCTCAATTTCTCTTTATATTCCCGTCTTCTGAAATTGTTTTGTTTTCAAGATAATATCAGGTGGCTATATGTTCACAATTGTTATAGCTTTGTTTCTTTTAATGTATGCTGTTGTGATATGTTGTATGTTGGTCAAAATAGGTTATGCAATTCTGTAGCAAAAAATAAACCAAAATCAATACTTTAAAACAATAAAGATTTAATTCTCCTTCATGCCACAAATTCAACATGGGTTGACCTTACTGAAATCTTATTTCAACACCTGCTTCCATGATGACCACAGCAGTGGAAAGGAAATATGATGATTTGTTCACTAGCTCTTAAAACTTTCACCCAAAAGTGGCACACATCCCTTCTGCTCACATTTCATTAGTCAAGGCAAATCACATGGCCACATCTATTTTAAAGGGGTAAGGAAGTGAAATATTTTTGTCTTTATTTATTTTTTTAATGTTACATTAAAAAAATATGAGGTCCCCATATACCCCCCACTGCCCTCACCCTATTCCTCCCCCCATAACAACAACCTCCTCCATCATCATGAGACATTCATTGCACTTGGTGAATACATCTCTAAGCACCGCTGCACCTCATGGTCATTGGTCCACACCATAGCCCACACTCTCCCACAGTCCACCCAGTGGGCCATGGGAGAACATACAATGTCTGGTAACTGTCCCTGCAGCACCACCCAGGACAACTCCAAGTCCCGAAAATGCCCCCACTTCCCATCTCTTCCTCCCACTCCCTACCCCCAGCAGCCACCATGGCCACTTTTTCCACACCAATGCCACATTTTCTTCGATTACTAATCACAATAGTTCATGAATAGAATATCAATAAGTCCACTTTAATCCGTACTCTATTCCTCCATCCTGTGGACCTTAGAATGGTTGTGTCCACTCCACATCTATATCAAGAGGAGGCTTAGATTCCACATGGATGCTGGATGCAATCTCCTGCTTTCAGTTGTAGGCACTCTTGGCTCCCTGGTGTGGTGGTTGACCTTCTTCACCTCCATGTTAGCTGCGTAGGGTAAGTCCAATAAACCAGAGTGTAGGAGTTGCAAGTCTGTTGAGGCTCAGGGCCTGGTTATCACATGGTGAGCAATTTTACCATGTGCCTGAAAGGGGAGAGAGTTGAAAACATTTGGTTAACAGAATTAATGACTAGATATGTAACATCCCACATAATTCCTAGAGACGCTAAAAGCAGTAGCTGATTAGTGGGAAAAGATGAAGAATAAGGAGAAAAAAAAGGCACAACATATGCCCTTTCCATTGCATGTTTCTGAGCCTGAGGTAGACCTAAGATATGGAAATGGGAAACTATTTTGAACTTAATTAGAATAGATTGAACTGGACTTCTATATCTGAAAATGAGACTTTTCTAATGTTAGATGATGACTGGAAAAATTTTCATATCTTCTAGACATTTCATCTAGTTAGAAGAGATCAAATATCATGGTTCTGAACAACAGTGGTAAGAGAACAATAGATTTGCTCCCTGGTGGCACACTAACACATTCAATTCAATACACTGGTTATGCATTTCTAACTATCAATTTTACTAATAAAGTCTAAAGCTTTTCATTATTTCTAGTCTACTCCTGATTGGAATTAGCTATTCATTGAACACCATTCCAATCTGGTTGTTGTTTATAATTTGTGTTTAACCCTAAGAAAAAAAAATTAGAATGCAAGCAGAAAACAATTTAATTGCTCATTTAATAGAGTTATGGACGAAAAATAGTGTTGCTACTCCTATTGGGATTGAGATGAAAAGAGTCATTTTAAATTAAAATAGCAATGAATTTCCTACCACCAATATTAATACTGGCAAAAAAAGGGCCATAAATAAAATTTAGAGAACTAAAATAAATCTAACAACTGCCATCATAACCAGAGCAGTATCTCAGATGTGACACCCCATATTACAGATTCAGGATATAGGAATGTTAGAAAGACAGGCTAAAAGTGAAAGAATGTTTTTAAAATGTGCTTCACTGTTATTCTGAAGAAGGGAAAGCCAGTGGAAACATTTCACATTGCACCTTTGTGCATATTGTAAAAAAAAAAAAAGAGTTAGCTCTTTCCCAGTTTTGTGAGCATTCCTGTTACTCTGGGGACAACTCTTTCTAGATATTTCCAAGCTGGGATGGATGCATACATTTGGGAATAGTACAGAGACAGAATACACTGGGGAAGAGAACTGCATTCAGGGTCAGAATATTTGGAACACATCTCAAGTTTTATTTTATTTTATTTTATTTTCAAATTCTACTCAATTTATTCATTTTTTAAAAAATATTACATTCAAAAAATATGAGTTCCCCATTCACCCCCACCACCCCCACCCCACTACTCCCCCCACAGTAACACTCTCCCCCATCATCATGACACATCCATTGCATCTGGTGAGTACACCTCTGGGCATCGCTGCACCCCATGTCCTGTGGTCCACACCATAGCCCACACTCTCCCACGTTCCATCCAGTGGGCCATGGGAGGACATACAATGTCCGAAAATTGTCCCTGCAGCACCACCCAGGACAACTCCAAGTCCCAAAAATGCCTCCATATCTCATCTCTTCCTCCCATTCCCCGCACCCAGCAGCCACCATGGCCACTTTATCCACACCAATGCCACATTTTCTCGATTATTAACCACAATAGTTCATGAATAGGATATCATTAAGTCCACTCTAATCCTTACTGTATTCCTCCTTCCTGTGGACCTTGGCTTGGTTGTGTCCATTCCACATCTATGTCAAGAGGGGGGTTAGATTCCACATGGATACTGGATGCAATCCTCCTGCTTTCAGTTGTAGGCACTCTAGGCTCCATGGTGTGGTGGTTGACATCTTCAACTCCATGTTAGCTGAGTGGGGTAAGTCCATTAAATCACATCTCAAGTTTTAAATGCACTCTCTTAATTTGGAGCCTATTTTCAAACTCTTAACTTCAGCTCCAGTATCTAGCAATGCAAGTGTACTCAAGTCACTGCCCTTTCTAGACTCCTTCAGGTACTAGAAATCATGACACAAATAAGACTTACACTTCTCAGTATGACACACAAGACCTTCTGTAACTGGATCCCCCTTCTTTCACCAGCATCTTCTCTCTCTACTAGTGGTATTGAACTGCTTGAGATTTCCTCATGAATTATGTTGGTCCAGGGGAAACACTGTTCCCTTCTTTCTTTGCCAAACTAATTCACACTTATCCTTCAAGACTCAGCTCAGCTATCATCTCCTCCCAAAAGCCTTCCACGGACCCTCCAGTTGGGCTGAAGGCCTCTCCCGGATATTTCCATCCCATTTCATATTAGATTTAAAAGCATCTGTAACCCTTGCCCATGAGGGTATGACCTGTGTATGGGTTGTCTATGTATCCTTAGGCCCATCACAGGGACTGGGACAACAGCCACTCCCCAAAATTAATACTATCAGACGAAAATGAATACAAAATTAAGAGAAATGATACTTGCTTTGAGTACCTCACAGGTTGCTGGAAAGCAAAATTAGAATATTGATATAATGTATGTAAGGGTGTGGAGGGGTACCGAGCATTTCTTTAATACTTCGTATATTTATTTATTCATTCATTCCCCAAATATTATCAAACATTAAAAATTTGCTTGGAGCACTGAGGACATATCAAGGAATAAAATAGACTAATTACCTCTCCTCATGAAATCTACATTCCCAATGTGTGTTCATCAATTGTAACAAATGTACCACACTTATGAAGGATGTTGTTAATGGGGGAAAATTGTGGGAGGGGGAGGGGGTATATGGGAATCTGCTACATTTTTGATATAACATTTAAGTAATCTAAAACTCCTTTAAAAATAAAAAATAAAAATTATTTTTTTAAAATCTGCATAAATATAAGCTCTATTATATAAAACTTCATTAGCTAGATTCATGAAAATTCTATCTATTGTCTTCTTTAGGGGCTAACCATATTTTTCAGTTGAACTAGTACAAGAATTAAAAGTGTTTAAATGGTCACCACAATGACAGGGTTCATATTGGATTCATGCTCCTTGGAGTCATCCTCAGGCATGAAAATACAAATTTAAATATCATCTGGCCTCTGCAAGATTATATTAGTTTCTATGGTCTCCCTTGATCCTTAAACTCTAGGTTAGGTAGACATTATAATTCCATTTTACAGATTAAAAAGCAGAGGCCCAAGATTCTAAAGGATTTACCCCCAAGAAAATCACATGGTGCCAGAGTTAGGACTAGAACCTGGTTTCTGTCTGACACTCCAGAGCTCTTCGTAATAACTGAGATTTCAGACTTATTACCAAATATGACCTTCTCCCTGACCCAGTGGAGATTTAAACACAGATCACAAAGGAGCATTTCCCTGACTACTTGGTCTCTCAATTCACTGATTTCCCCTGTTCTCTTCATCATTCTCAGCATAATAGGAAAGGCTTGCAATCTTCTCTTAATAAAGTGATTAATTTTGGAGAGAGAACTGGCTTCCTGTCAGGATGCACAAGGAAGACTATTTCTCTTCTCCCCAGGAAAGAAAACAAACCTGTTGCCATGGTTCTTTCTGATTTCCTGGCTTACTGCTCTTGGTCTGTACCCAAGAGATTTAAAGGGGTTGATTTTCTAGACAGTTTAGATAAGCAGAAAAGCTTTGACATGTTTATTTATAGGCTATATTGTAGATTTTACCTTTCTTTTCCTCTCCTTCCCTTTCTCTATTTTCCAAGTGCACATAAGGGGGATGGCAGAATTCATACAATCAAACGCAGCAAAGAAATGTTTGAAACAAAAAGGATGAAGGAAAAATAAAAAGAACAAGGATCAAATGATTCTGAAGAATGATTAGACAAAGTCCATAAAGGCTTACACATCTTCTAGAGGTGACCTGCGCACTTGACTCAGAGCTTCCCAGCAGCCAAAGCAAAGGAGAAAACATTACCTGTAAAACGTCTGTGGTGTTCACGATACTGAAACAAACCAGTTACTTAGAAATGTAAAAGAAATCTGTCCCGTAAGCCATTAACGGAGGACATTAGAAATAGTGTGAATGGAGTCCTCCAAATGTCCTCACAGTGACTACAGCAGTGTTTTCTAAGACTATTCTTTGAAAGAAAAGGAAAAAAGAAAAAGAAAATCACGTCTAATGGTGTAAGACCTTAGATAAGTTCAGTTCAATAACAGCGATTCCATGAAGAGACATTGCAGATGGATTGAGGTTAAAGGCTTTTAGATAATCTAGCTGGTGTGATTCTCAAACTTTTTGGTCTCAGGACCCCTTCACACTGTTAAAAATTATTGAAGACTCTAAAGAACTTTTGTTTATGTGGGTTATATCTATTTATATTGATCATATTAGAAATTAAAATAACTTTGAAAAAATATTTATTAATTCATTAAAGAATAATAAATCCATTACATGTTAATATAAAAACATATTTTCCAAAGTAACAAATTTAGTGAGAAGAGTGTAATTATTTTATATTTCTGCAAATCTCTGGCTTAATTGAAGACAGCTGGATTCTCAAATTTGATTTTGCGTTCTAGCTATTAAGACATGTGAAGTACATCCACTCTAACACAGATCTGTAGTTGGAAAAGGGTGGAGTATTTTAATACCTTTTTTTATAGTTGTGAATATTCTTCTTTGATATTATAACAAAATCTGACAAGTGGTCATTTCTTAAAGGTTAGTTGCAAGTGTGCAATCTGAAACTATATCAATGAACTTTTCATATGCTATCACATTATAATCCATTGCTCTTTTTTTTTTTTTTTTTTGGTATGGCTCTTTTATCCATGAATGGGTTTGTAACTTCATGCATTGATCATTTGGAAAATACTGGTTTACCGAGATATGAAAATCTTCAAAACGGTAACAGATTTCCATTCTATAATATAAAAACCCCCACGTTCTATATCATTACTGGTCAAGTATTGGGAAGCTGTCAAGCTCATAGGAGCAGATACAAATTTTCCAAAATTCTAATATCCAGATGAAAGCTCAAAATTTACCATGGGCAAAAAATTTTATCCATTGTTTTCCTTGAAGCTGCAGGCTTCTTTTGTTCATTTTGAGAAAAATGTTTGCCAGATACTCAAATCTGAAAAACCATAGATTGTCAGTTGTTTTTACAAGTAAATAGTGTTCAGAGAAAAAAGGAGGCTATTTCAACTCACAACTCAATTGTACAAGTGATTTTCCGTAAGCCAACCATCATGCCTCTGCATGTAGTAGAAAGCTTTATTCATGCTTTCTGTTTCATTACTCAGAATATTATTCTGTGTATTTGAGGGTCAAGATTTAATAAAATTCTTAAAACTTGCTTTTATGTTTGTATTTTTTGTTTCTTTTTGTTTTCTTTTCTACTGTGAGGAAGTGGCAGTGAAGAATAGCATAGCTACTAGTACAGTTGATGCTGCTGCTGCCTTGATTTGTGCTAACGTGCCAGCAATTTACCGACCATTGTTTTTGCACCATTAGTGCAAATGCCAACACAGTGAAAAGGCTAATGATGTCTTAGTGTTAGTATGCAAATAGTATTGACCTTGTGATTTCCCCTGAAAAGGATTCTGTAGAGCAAGCACTCTTTGAGAACTGCTGATCTAGAGCAAAGGATGGGCTGCATATCCATGATGCATATATTTGCAAAGAAATTGTATATATTTTCAAAGAAATTTTTATAAGATACAGATAATACAATAATATTATAATTTTATTAAGTTATTATTTTGAGATGATTGTAGATTCACATACAATTGTAAGAAATCACAGGAAGGTACCTTGTACCCTTTACCCAGTTTCCCTTTACAATAACATCTTTCAAATCTATAGTACAATATAACAGACAGTGTATTGATATTGATACGGTCAAGGTACAAAACAATTTCATCACCACAGAGATCCCTTGTGTTGCCCCTTTATAGTCACATCCACTTTCCTCCTCCCCTTCAACTCTGCCTCCCATCTCTGACCATTTGTAACTAGTAATCTGTTATTCATGTCTATATCTTGTCATTTCAAGAAGGTTATATAAATGAAAATATACAGTATGTAGCCATTGGAATTGGCTTTTCGCTCAACATAATTCCTTGGAGATTCATCCAAATTGTTGTATAAATAGTCTGTTCCTTTCTTTTTAAAAAAGATTTATTTTACTTATTTATTTCTCACCTTCTCCTCATTGTTTGCATTTGCTGTGTGCTGGTGTTCTTTTTTAGTAGGCACCAGGAACCAAACCCAGGACCTCCATTGTGGGATGGAGTCAACCAATAGCTTGAGCCACCTCCACTCCCTTCTAGGTTGCATCTCTCATTATGTTTTCCTTGTGTATCTTTGTTGCATCAGCTCACCAGCCTGCCTGTCGTGTCAGCTCGCTGTCTTGTTTGTTTTCTTTAGGAGGCACTGGGAACTGAACCCAGGACCTCCCCTATGGTAGGCAGGAGCCCAATTGCTTGAGCTACATCTGCCTCCCAGTCTGTTCCTTTTTATTGGTGGGTAGTATGCCACAGTATGAAAGTACCAGTTTGTTTTATCATTCACCTACTAAAAGGCATTTAGATGGTCTCCAGTTTCTTTAGGAATTTCAAACAAACCTGCTCTGAACATCCATATATTGGTTTTTGTGTGCCCCTAAGTTGTCATTTATCTGGGATGAATGCCCAAGAGTATAATTCCTTGGTTGTATATTCCTTGGATGTTTGATTTTTAAAAAAATGTTTTTAAATTAATTTATTGAAGTATGTCACTCATACATAAGCATACATAAAAAATAAGTGTATAAAATAGTTGCAAACTTACAAAACAAACTTATATAATATCATACAGGATTCTAATAACTCACCCTACCACCAATAACTTGCATTATTGTTAAACATTTTTAACTAATAAAGAGCATTGTCAAAATGTTGCTACTAACCAAAGTATTTTCCCCCAACCCACACTATTATTATTATCTTTATATCATTAATATATGAACATACGTAAACAATTCAGTGTATAGTAAAGTTGGAAACTTACAAAGCAAACATGCATAAAATCATGCAGGGGTCCCATACATCAACCCTCCACCAAAATCTTGCATTGTCGTGAGACATTTGTTACAAATTATGAAAGAATATTGTCAAAATCTTACTACTACTTATAGTCCTTATCTTACATTTGATGTGTTTTTCCCCCAACCCACCCTATTATTATTTTTTAACATATTTTTTATGACAGAAGTTGTAAAGTTATAAATTAATCATGCACATGTGCAGAATTCCCAAACAACACCCCTCCGTCAACATACAACAATGTGGTGGAACATTTGCTACAGATAAGATAATATCATCTGATTGTTACCATGTCCATAGTATACATTTGGCTCACATTTTCTGCATTGCCTCATTATCAGTACAGTACATCTTTTGCATAGATGCAAGAATATTATATTATTACTACTAACCACAGTCCATAGGTCACTCCAGCTGTATTTTTCCCATGTTTCTCCATATTTCCAATACCCTGAAGTAGTGATGTACATTTGCTCTAGCTCACAAAGGACATTCTTGTATCTGTACCATCAATCCACAATTCTCAACCACCTCTTGGTTTACTGTGCTAATCAGTTTCTAGATTATTCTCTAACATTCTGTCAGTTGGCATTTACATAACTAGACTACCATTTTCAGTCACATCCCCATTTATAAACTAGCTGTTACTCACTATGTGTTAACACTCACTCTATAATTTCCACACTTTTACAGTAAAGCTAATTAAAATTCCATATACATTATATATCAGTTGTCCATCTCAATCCTCCTCTTATCTCCTTTAAGAATCCACCACCTTGCTTCACAGACAATTACGGGACATTGTAGATCCCCCCAGGGCCCACTGGATGGAACGTGGGAGAGTGTGGGCTATGATGTGGACCATTGACTATGGGGTGCAGTGATGCTCAGAGATGTACTTACCAGGTGCAATGGATGTGTCACGATGATGGGAGAGAGTGTTGTGGGAGGAGTGGGGGGTGGGGGCGGTGGGGTTGAATAGGACCTCATATTTTTTTAATGTAATTTTAAAAAATAAATAAATAATTAAAAAAAAAAGAATCCACCACCTAACACCAGGTATTGAAGATATTTTCCTACAATTTCTTCTAGAAATATTATGGTTCTTGCTTTCATTTCTAGATTTTTTATCCATTTTGAGTTAATTTTTGAATAAGGTATGAGATAGGGGTCCACTTTCCTTCTTCCCACTATGGATATCCAATTCTTTCAGCTCCATTTCTTAAATGGATTGTTCTGCCCGAGATGTTTGGGTTTGACAGGCTAGTCAAAAATCACTTGACTATACATGTGACGGTCTGTTTCTGAACCATCAGTTTGGCTCCATTGGTCTATGTGTCTGTCTTTATGCCAGTACCATGCTGTTTTTACCACTATAGCTAGGTAATATGATTTAAAGTCTGGAGATGAGAGTTTGCTCTTCCTTTTTATGATGTTTCTGGTTCTTCACAACCCCTTACCCTTCCAAATAAATTTGATGATTGTGTTTTCAATTTTTTTTAATGCTGGTGGAAATTTTATTGGGATTGCATTGAATCTGATATCAATTTGAGTAGAATTGACATCTTAATGATATTTAGTCTTCCAATCCATGCTCTTGAGAATTCTCTCTTTGTCTTTGGCATTTGACATTCTGATGAGTATGTGTCTCAGAGTTGGTCTATTCACATTTTTTTGGATGGGAGTACATTGTGCTTCTTGGACATGGATATCTATGTCCTTCAGTAGGGTTGGGAAAGTTTCTACCATTATTTCTTCAAATATTCCTTCTGCCCATTTTCTCTTCTTTTCTCCTTCTGGGACATCCATGACACATATGTTTGCATGCCTTTTGCTGTCATTTAGTTCCCTGTGACCTTGTTCAATTTTTCCCATTCTTTTCTTCATCTGTTCTTTTTTTAAAAAAAGATTTATTTATTTCTCTTCCCATCCCCCAAGCCCCCCCAATGCCGGTTGTCTGTTCTCTGTGTCTATTTGCTGCATCTTCTTCTTTGTCTGCTTCTGTTGTTGTCAGCGGCACGGGAATCTGTTTCTTTTTGTTGTTGTTGCATCATCTTGTTGTGTCAGCTCTCCGTGTGTGCGGCACCATTCCTGGGCAGGCCGTACTTTCTTTCATGCTGGGCGGCTCTCCTTATGGGGCAGACTCCTTGCATGTGGGGCTCCCCTATGCGGGGTACACCCCTGCATGGCACAGGACTCCTTGTGTGCATCAGCACTGTGCATGGGCCAGCTCCACACGGGTCAAGGAGGCCCGGGGTTTGAACCGTAGACCTCCCATGTGGTAGACGGATGCCCTAACCACTGGGCCAAGTCTGCTTCCCTGTTGTTGAATGTTTTTTCATGTGCTTATTTGCCACCTGTATAGCCTCATCAGTAAATGTCTATTTGTCTTTGGGCTATTTTCTAATTAAATAGTTTGATTCTTTAATGTTGAGGTTTGAAAGATGCTTATCTTCTAGACACTTGTCCTTGGTTGTATATGTTATTTGCAAAGATTTTCCCCCTTTATAACTTGTCTTTTCACTTTTTAAACAATATTTTTTACAAAGCAAGAGTTTGTGATTTTGATGAAATCCAGTTTGTCAAATTTTCCTTTTATGGTTCATGTTTTTGGTGTCAAGTCTAAGAACTCCTTGCCTAGCTCTACATTCCAAAGATTTTCTACTATATTCTTTTCTAAAACTTTTATAGTTTTATATTTTGTATTTAAGTCCATGATCTATTTTTTTTTAAAGATTTATTTTTTATTTATTTAATTCCCTCCCCTCCCCTCCCCCTGTTGTCTGTTTTCTGTGTCTTTTTGCTGCGTCTTGTTTCTTTGTCCACTTCTGTTGTCGTCAGCGGCACGGGAAGTGTGGGCAGCACCATTCCTCGGCAGGCTGCTCCCTCCTTCGCACTGGGCGGCTCTCCTTATGGGTGCACTCCTTGTGCGTGGGGCTCCCCTACGCGGGGGACACCCCTGTGTGGCACGGCACTCCTTGCACGCATCAGCACTGCGCATGGGCCAGCTCCACACGGGTCAAGGAGGCCCGGGGCTTGAACCGCGGACCTCCCATGTGGTAGACGGACGCCCTAACCACTGGGCCAAAATCTGTTTCCCCCATGATCTATTTTGAGTTGTGTTTTGTATAAGGCATTAGACTTAGGCCGAGGTTCATTTTATTGCCTACGGATGTCCAATTGCTCCAGCACCATTTGTTGATTAGGTGAGCCTTCCTTCCTTGAATTGCTTTTGTACATTTGTCAAAAATCAGTTTGGCAGGAGGATTGTGGGAAGATGGCAACCAACTAACAGGCAGAGCTCAATGCTCTCACAAAAGTAATGGAGAAAGAGCCAAAAGCTTTCCAAGGGATTTGCTTAGGGGGTCAGCAAACCAGAACAGTGCTACACAACTCCCAGAAGGGTGAGGGACAGAGAGATGAAGACACCAAAATGACAAATGTGAGTTTCCAAGTCCTCATGTGGCCTGGAAGGTCTCCTACCCTACCCCCAAGATATTAAGCTGGAGTAAAATATCTGGCTCACTGTAGCTAACTGATAGGGTAGTAGACATCTTCCTCCTTCTCAGCATTTTCAAGGGAAAAGAGAGGGGAGGATGAGGTGCTTTTCTTCAGTGAATTTGGCCAGCAAAGCTTGCTTTGAATCTCTGATTTGGAGATTCAACACAGGAACACAGGGAAGCCTAAACTGAAACACCTCCATGGAAAGATGTGCTGATTAGCACCATCTGCTGGCTTGTCTAAAAAATTGCATGGACAAAAACACTTTGTGCTTTCTGTATACAACTCGTGGGAGAAAATCTGTGCCCCACCAGTAAGTCCCTGGCCCGATTTTGAAAACTTAAGCTGGACAATTTTAAAAACTGATAATAAGTTGAATAAAATATCAAAGAGTTATTTAAAAAATAGGTGAGAGAGAAATTAGCCATCACAGTAAATTCATCAAGATATTCAGATGCCTAGGCATCAGCAAAAAATTATAAGCCATACTAGGAAACAGGAAGAGATGGCCCAGGCAAAAGAACAAACCAAATATCCTGAAGAGATATAGGATTTAATACAATTGATCAGTGATAATCACAAAACTTTCCTAAATCACTTCAAAGAATTTAAAGAAAACATGAATAAAGAAATAAAAGATATTGAATAGATACTGGAAGAGCAAAAAGAACAATTTTAAAACCTGCAAAGAAAAGTAACAGGCCTTATGGGAATGAAAGACATGATGGATGGGATTAAAAATACTTTAGAGGAATTTAAGAGCATATTTGAATTGCTTGAAGACAGAATTAGTGATTTCAAAAACAGAACATCTGAATTAGAAATGACAGGAGAAGAGAAAGAGAAGAGAATGGAAAAAATGGAGCAGAGTCTCAGGGAATTTAATGACAATGGAAAACACACAATCATTTGCATTATTTGTGTCCCAGAAGGAGAAAAGAATGGAAAAGGGACAGAAAGAACATTTGAGGAAATAATGACTGAAAATTTCCCAACCCTTATGAAGGACATAAATATCGATATCCAAGAAGGACAACACACCCCAAACAGAATAAATCAGAACAGATCTACCCTGAGAAAACTTCTACTCCAAATGACAACTATCAGAGATAGAGAGGATTCTGAAAGCAGCAAGAGAAAAGCAAAGCATCACATACAAGGGGAACTCAGTAAGATTAAGTGCAGACCTCTCATCAGAAGCCATCGAGGAGAGAAGAAAGTGGTTTTATGTATTTAAGGTACTGAAAGAGAAAAATTGCCAGCTAAGAATTCTGTATCTGGCAAAGCTGTCCTTCAAAAATGAGAGTGAGTTCAAAGTCTTCACAGACAAACAAAAACTGATAGAACTTGTTAACAAAATGCCAGATTTGCAAAAGATATTAATGCGGGTGCTTCAGCCTGAAAGGGAAAACAAGGGTCAGAGATTTAGAGAAGAGTTTAGAAATGAAGATTATTGGGAAAGGTACATTAAAGAATAAAAATCAGTTTGACATTTTTGTGTGGTTTTATTTCTGAGTCCTTTATTTTCCTCTGAACTATGTATCAGTCCTTCCACCAATACTGTATTATTGTGATGATTGTGACAATATAGCAGCCTTTAATATCAAGTAGAGGGTATCCTCCCATTTTATTCTTGTCTTTAAAGATTATTTTAGCTATTCTAGGGCCTGTGCCTTCATATTTAAATTTGAGAATAGGCTTGTCTATGCCTACAAAAACGAATGTTGCTAAGATTTTGATAGAAATTGCAATAAAACCTGTAGACCGATGTAGGGAGAATGACATCTTTACTACATTTTGTCTTCTAATCCATGAGTGTATATAGCTCTCCATTTATTTATTTATTCTTTAATTTCTTTCATCAGAACTTTGTAATTATCAACATAGAGATCTTGCACATGTTTTAAATTTATACCTAAGTATTTCATTTTATTTGGAGTGATTGTAGATGATATTGTGTTTTTAATTTCAACTTCCACTTGTTCATTATTAGTATACAAAATTGAGATTCATTATTGTATTTTGATCTTGCTGAACTGTGGCCTTTCTGAACTTACTTATTATTTCTAGGAGTATTTTTAAAAATTCCTTGGGAATTTCTATGTAGACAGTTATGTAATCTGTAAATAAGGACATATTTTTCTTCATTTACAATTTGCATTCTTTTTATTTCTCCTTTTTGTCTTAAGCAATGGCTAGAACTTCCAGTCCTTTGTTGAGTAAGTGTGGTGAGACATCTTTACCTTGTCCTAAATTTTAGAATATTGTTTGATCCTTTACAATTAAATATTATGTTGGCTATAATGTTTTTGTAGGTAATCATTATCAAGTTGAAGAAATTCCCTCACTTCCTAGATTGCGGAGAGCTTTTGTCATGAATAGGTGCTGAATTTTGTTATCTGCCTTTTCTGCATCAATTGATATAAACATATGTTTAGCCTGTTGAAACGGTGGATTATACTGACTGGTGGTGGAATGTTAAGGAAATTTTGTGTACTTGTAATAAATCCCACTTGCTCACGTTATGTAATTCTTTCTGTATAATGCTGGATTTGATTTGTTAATATTTTGTTGATTTTTGCATCCAAGCTAATGAGAGGTTTCATCTGTAGTTTTCTTTTTTCTTATTGTCTCTGGATTTTGTTTAATGGTAATACTAGCCTCATAACATGAGTTGGAAGTGGTCACCCCTCCAAAATTTTCTGGAAGAAATTGTGTAAAATTGGTGTTAATTCTTCTTTTATTGTTTGGTAACATTTTCCAGACTTCAAATACTCCCCCAACAAGGGAATTAGATAACTGCCACTTGCTTCTGCCAGGCAAGGGATGGACGATCAGTTGCCTGTTTCATTAGTTGATACCTCCTGGCAGGGAAATCAGAGAATAGGGAACTTGGGCTGCCATAAAAAAATACCACAAACTCGGTGACTTAAAACAACAGAAATTTATTCTTTCACAGTTCTGGAGTTGTAAAAAAAATGGTTAAGTTTAGCTTTCACATGAAGGCAGCACTAAGCTTGAAAGTGGCACCAAGTTTGAAGGTGGTGCCAAGTCTGAAATTGATGCCACCTCCTTTTGTGGGTAAAAATACAGGGTGGGAAGGCTCATGTGGGTTAGTTAGATCTCTCAGATAGGCTGTAACCTCTAAAGAATCCAACAAATGGAGAAATGGGAAGGATCTGCATGCCAGCCTTAAGGAATAAATTCTGCTGCATCTTATCATACAGTGTGCCAACCTCCATATTTGGGCTGCATGCCCATTCTTGCAAGATCATTAATAAAATTCTTTTCTTCTTTACAATTGGGTGAGCATTTATTCTCTTACAGGTATAGCTTTCTTTCTAACAACTTTGGGGGCTTGTGCAGGAGCTGAAGCTTCAGAGGTGGACCCCTGGGGTGGACAAGGGGAAGGCGCACCCCACTGATTGAGCGGTCTAGGTCTCTGCCATTGGGGCTCTGCTTCTGACAGCTTGAAGGACCTGAGATCAGATGTTATATCTGCTGATTGTGGATGAGAAAAGGCGAAGGGAAAAATCTGCTCTCATTGACCAGGCAACTCTGTGCATGGACCAAGGCAAGACAAGGACTATTAAGTATTGCCTTGGTGGTGGGGAAGTTCTGATGAGTCTGAGGTTGGTTGTGTGTGTATGAGACATGCGACATACTATGCAAAGCAAATGCAGAGTCCCAATTCAGGTTTCCCTTCTCCCTCCAGGGAAAGGGCCAGAGAAGGATGAAGTGAAAGGATCTTAGAGAAAGAAACTCAGGCAAGACTCAGAATGGGGAATAGGGCCAGTTGGCCAGCTGGGGAAAAAGTAAAGGAGGTATCTGTAGGGTTCCCTGGGGACATTCTTCCAGATAGTTCATTAGGGAGGATGTTAAAACATTGGACTGATAATGATCAGACCAAGGGAAAGGGCAAAAAGGAAATAACCTCGTGATGTATTTTGGCCAAAATACAGGGAAGATAAGGATTGGCTCTGTGCTGACCTTGTTTTCATATTTCTTTTTGTGTTTGTCTGTTCGTTCACTGTATGTGTTAATACCTCTGGGTGGTAATGTTAAATTGACAAATGAAAATTCTTAAAAGAGCTCTCTTCAAATAGCTAAAATTAAAAAACACTTATGTTGATAAATAAAGTATAGAAATCTTTGAAATGCCTAAATTGAGACGAATAGTTCATTCTTTTTTCACAGAACAGAATGAGGGATATGAGATATAAATAGATATGGAAGGAAGTAAAAGGTTGTTTGTGGGATTCCTGACTAAAATTTGATAAGTTTTTTTTTTAAAGGAATGTGTTTGTTCCTGAGATAAAATAACTGGTTTTCATAAAATCAGAATGGAAATATGTAGGACAAAACTTGAATGCATATGGCAAGTTGTAGAAGGTATTGCATATGTCATCATCAAGTAAGGGAATGTATTCTGTGAAGGCGGAATTTGTCTTGAGATGAAGTAACTATGGTCTATGTGGTTATGGATAGCTATAAGAAATTTGTAGAAGCATTGTCTAAAACTGAAATATAAATGGCTAGTTCCAGGAAGTCATTATTAAACTGAAACTGAATTGATGCTAATAACAAAAGTAAATTTATAACAGGAAAAACTGTCAGAGGCCACCTCAATCTGCATCAAGTGGCAGTAAAGGAAGATAATCTTGATTCCATTAGGCATCTGTATTGCTAAAGTAAAATACCTGTTAAATAATGTCTTCATGGTAAAGGTATAGAAGTAAAAAGCAAAGTACTAAAATGTTCAGTTCATTTGATATGTTACAACTTGCATTAGAAGTGTTTAACATGCTTAATCCAAGTCTCCCTCCTTGCCCTTTTCCCAAAACTTTTCCCACTCATATCCTGGCATGGACTGCAATCTCTTTAACTTTGATAACTGTGTGGGTGTACTTATCTCAAGTGAAGCCAGCAAGGAAGTTCCAGTTCACCAGAAGCACCTGGCAGGCCATAAAAGTGCCAGTCATTGTAAGGCCTGAAATACCTCTTCAAGAAACAAAGGTAAGTAGTATCTCTGTCAAAGCTAGCTGTTTCCTCTAACTCTAACGCAAATGCCTATTACTCTAGAGGGAGGGCAAAAGAGACACCCCTTAAGAAAACTTGTCTGTTTTCATTTCCTGTAGTTTAGCATTTAAAACCTGCAAAACAAAGTCCACCAACTTTGGGAAGATGCAGCCTTTACAGATAGATACCTGGCTTTTTCTAGTTGTGTGGTCCAGTATCCTTTTAGTGAAATCCTACATCTTAATTCTAATTAAGTTTATTTCTTTCAGAATTAATGTCTTGTTTGTCATACAGGGATTTCTTCCAGCTTCATCCGGATTATTTTCCTCCAACTATGATAGAACAGCAGGAGGGTTTGACACCTTGTTAGGTAGGACCTACTACCCCTAGCCAGCAGGAAGCAGCTATAGAAGAGTTACCACTGTCCTTCAGCACCCCTTTAATAATGGAGGTGTAAACTCTCAGGGGGAGTTGAGGCAGGCTAGATTAGGGAATAAAGAGATGAATCAGCAACCTGGAAGAAAAACCACTGCCATTAAACATGTGGCCTTGGATACCCTACAAGATGACTACTGGAAGGACCTTGAGGGAATCCTCATCCAGCACATTGTGCACAGTGGAAGGACTTTGGGGAGGACATCACAAATACTAGGTATTTGTGGGAAATTCATTGATCAGATTCATCTGTGGTATACTTTACCAGGGTAGCTAGAATAGCAGGAAAAAGGGTTTGGATTTTTCTCTAGCATTTACTGCTGGAATACAGACTCCAGGTTGCAAGACCAGGATTTTGATGAGCAAGGAAGCCAACTCCAGGTCCTTGCTGTAGTTATTCTTCAAAGGCACAGCTCTGTACCCTCTCATCAGGCCTTGGCCAGAAGGGTGACCTGAGCCAGGAAGTTCTGGTCACTAAACATGTTTTCCTCATACACTGTGAAGCACAGGAGGGCAACTCAGAGTTAATGATCTGGAAGTGAAAAGTCTTGGCCAGCTACACAGGATTCAGTTGGTCTGCTTTCTTTGGGGTCTGGAGGTTTTTTTGCATGTAGCTGCTGGAGGCTGTTCAGGCTTGACATATAGATTACTCTGAAGCAGACGTGTAGGAAATTGCAGTGTAAGGTATTCATTTTCCATCTAGTTTAACATAGGGGCAACACAATCCTCAGCTGAAACTTGATGGGGAGGAATATTGGGAAGCCTCATTTAAGCAGGAGGATTGCATCCAGCATCCATGTGGAATCTAAGCCCCCTCTTGATATAGATGTGGAGTGGACACAGCCATTCTAGGAGCCACAGGATGGAGGAATAGAGTATGGATTAGAGTGGACTTACTGATATTCTATTCATGAACTATTGTGATTAGTAATTGAAGAAAATGTGGCATTGGTGTGGAGAAAGTGGCCATGGTGGCTGCTGGGGGTAGGGAGTGGGAGGAAGAGATGAGATGTGGGAGAGTTTTCAGGACTTAGAGTTGTCCTGGGTGGTGCTGCGAAAACAGTTACCAGACATTGTGTGTCTTCCCATGGCCCACTGGGTGGACTGTAGGAGAGTGTGGGCTATGGTGTGGACCATTGACCATGAGGTGCAGTGGTGCTCAGAGATGTATTCACCAAGTGCAATGAATGTCTCATGATGATGGAGGAGATTGTTGTAATGGGGGGAGGAGTGGGGGGAGGGGGTATGTGGGAGCCTCATATTATTTGAATGTAATATTAAAAAATAAAGACAAAAAAAGACAAAAAAATAATTATATACTGGCTTTGTTCTCTACTTTGTTATTCCTCAGGCATCATGGTTTGCTGGCCCAGACCCTACCTCTTGAATTCACTGTCCATCAATACCAACCCAGCATTTGGGTCTTGATTAAGTTGGTGAAGGAGTCCAAACTTCAGCCAATCAGGGAAGGACCTTATCAAGTTTTGTTGACAACTGAAACTGCAGTCCAGACAACAGATAAAGGATGGACCCACTACCCCCAAGTAAAAGGACCAGTACCTGAACTGGATGATAAGTACCCAACAACACTGTCTGAATCTTGGAAAATAACTCCAATCTCAGATCCCTTAAGGATCACTCTGAAAAGACAACAGTTAGGAGGACATATTGGGAAAGGGGGAGGGGATGGTCAGACACTGTAGCTTATGTAATTCATAGAGAGCAAACTATTACCCATACCCACTTTGTCTAGTTCCTTGGGAGACTGACAGATGAGTGGTTTAAAGCTCAGTCTGAAAATGAGAATAATTATACTGGATATGATGTTCCAGATTCTGGATGTGACAAGTCCTGTTCAATTGGTAGTAGATGTAACTGAAGACCTAGGGTCCCAGGCTGTGCAGTTTAATGTCTGCCAAGTGATAGATTGTGGGGCTTTAGAACATCAGCAGTGGCAGAGTGGACAAAACAAATATCTATGCCCAGAGTCACCAAGAGGTTATCTCGACCTCATCCCGTTTCACTTGGTACTGTGTGTGGTGGACTACTCAATACAAGGGGTGGACTGCTGGGAACGGTGGAGGCCATACTCACTGGAAACCACTGGAAGACAAAATAGGCTTTAATACAGGTAATACCCCACCAGATTGCAAAAATCTTCAGTGCAACCCAGTAGTAATAACCATTAGAAAGGTAGACAAATTAGGCAACAACAACCAATATTCTTCCCCTGACAGAGTCTATGGGATGGGGGTGGATGTTAGTGGTAAAGATCCTTTAGGGAGGTTCCATGTACTGGTCCTCCCTCCCTCACCAAGCATGACACCAACAACACCCTCTCTGGTTAGCTCTTCAGTGATGTCAGAGGGTACTCGGCTGGAGGTGAGTTCCCAATCCAAAATGATCCCCAAGTAATCAGGATACTCAAGGCAGAAGATTTAAAGCAAACCATAGCAACAGAGACAGGATGTGGGGACACAAATGCATGGGTAGAATGGGTCAAATATAGTCCAGAGTCTGAACAAAAGCAACTGTTAACCTTGTGCAATAGGCTGGTCCACTGCTCATATCATACCCTTTCCATTAGGTATGGGAAAGCATGAAAGGGAGTTTAAGTGCATGGTGCTCCTCTTCCAGAATGCTATTCCTGATGAAAATTGTAGTATGTTGTCCTCTCTCTTCCCTACAGTCAAGAAAGGAAACATCAAAGCTGTTCTGGCTTCCTGCCTTGGTCCAGGATGTCATTCTGCCTGTCTCTCTAGATGGGGAGAAGGGCTCCAGGATCTTGGGACCATAGCCTTTGTACATGAGTATGGAACATGAGTAAGGATAGTACTGGCAATTTCTCCAGTTTGACCATACCCCAAGCAGACCTTTGGTGGTACTGTAGAAAGGGTGTCCTCCTACCAGTGTTACCTGAGAAGTGGGAGGGACCTGTGCTCAGGTTCAACTGACCATTCCATTTACCCTGGCATTTGAAAAAGAGGAAGAAACACAAAACCAGAGAAAAAAAAAGAAAAGAAGTTTACCTGGTTCCTTTGATGATTGAATTTATCTAGATATTATAGGGATTCCCTGGGAAATCCCAGATGAATTTAAGGCTAGAAATCAAGTAGCTGCAGGATTTGAGTCATTTCTATTCTGGTGGGTCACCATTAACAAAAATGTGGATTGGATTAATTATTTATATTACAATCAGCAAAGATTTATTAATTACACCAGACATGCAGTCAAGGGAATAACAGGCCAATTAGATGCTACTAGCCAAATGACATGGGAAAATAGGATGGCCCTGGACATGATGCTAGCTGAAAAAGGGGTCATCTGTGTTATCGTTGGGGGTAGTTGTTATACATTAATCCCCAATAATATGGCACCAGATGGGGCTATAACCAAAGCTTTGCAGGGTTTAACAGCCTTATCTGAGGAATTGGCAGAAATTTCTGGCATTGACAATCCCTTCATGGGATGGTTGGAAAGTTGGTTTGGAAGATGGAAAGTGGTTGCACTGTCTGTCCTGACTTCCCTTATCATTGTAACTTGGGTAATCACAGTAGTTGGATGTCGCATCATCCCATGTGCCCAAGGGTTAACTAAAAGACCCACTGAAACAACCCTAATGAAACAAATGCCCATACAGTAAAATCAAAACAACTTATACCCCCTTAAAGAGGAAGATCTCTCTGAGGAAGAATGTGAGGAACTCTTAGCAAATTTGAAAAACAAAAACTGTGAAAACTAAAAGAGTCTAAAGGAAAAAGAGGATTTGTAAGAAAAGGGTTAAGTTTAGCTTTCACATGAAGGTGGCACCAAGTTTGAAAGTGGCGCCAACTCCTTATGTGGGTAAAAATATGGGGGCGGGAAGAGGCTTACATGGGTTAATTAGATCTCTTGTATAGGCTGTTCCCTCTGGAGTACCCAGCCAATGGAGAAACAGGGGAGGAATCTGTGTGCCAGGCTTAGGGAATAAATTCTGTCAAATCCTGCCACATGGCACGCTAACTTCCATATTCTGGTTGCATGCCTGTTCTTCCAAGATCATTAATAAAATTCTCTTCTCCTCCAAAATTGCATGAGCATTTATTCTCTTACAGGTACAGCTTTCTTTCTAACAGGAGCCCAAAAGTCCTAAATCAATGTCAGCAGTGTTGGTTCCTTTTTGTGGCATGGAGGGAAAACCCCTTCCATGCCTCTCTCCTATCTTCTGGTGGCTCCTGGCAACCATGGCATTCTCTGGCTTGTAGCTGCATCATCCAACCACTGCCTTCACCTTCACATGGACTTCTTTGTGTGTCTGTCTCAAATCTCTCTTTCTTATATAAGGCTACCAGTCACCCTTAATCCAGGATGATCTCATCTCAAGATCCTTAACTTAATTACATCTGCAAATATCCTATTTCCAAATGAGGTCACATTCACAGGTACTAGGGTTTAGGATTTGGACATGTATTTTGTGGGAAACACTATTCAACACACTGCAGCTGGTATTGCCTGAAAACTCTTCTGTTGTCAAGTCACCCTATTCCCAGTCTTTTTGCTAGGGTAAAGAAGCTTTTCTTGGAGATTTTTTTTCTGCATATGCTGGCAGTTCCAGATTAGAGGCATTTGAAATACACTTTTCAGGATATTTGGGAGGCAACAAAGAAATGACAGGAAACTCACCACTATGTCGTTTTTTATATACTGGGATCCCTAAGCAGCCTGCCTTCTTCTTTCCATCTTTCAGAGTCTTTCTATGCTTGTTTTTTATTTTATATTTTTACTTTTTTAGAGAAGTTGTAGGCCTACTGCAAACTTATAGCAAAGAATACAGAGATTACATATACCCCCTTCACACAAACAATTTTCCTATTATTAACACTTTGCATTGGGCTGGTCTCTTTGCTTCAAATGAAACAATATTATTATACTTATGTTATTAAATATAAAACATAGTTTACATTAAGGTTCACAGTGTGTGGTGTACAGAGGTCTGTTGTTTTTAAATTTTTATCCTAATAATATATCTACATCCTAAAATTTATCCTTTTAAACACATTCAAATATGAAATTCAGTGCTGTTAATTATGTTCACAATGTTGCACTACAATGATCACTATCCATTAAGAAAACTTTTCCATCAACCCAAACAGAAAGTATGTACCAATTTAGTATTTCCTTCCTATTCCCTACCTTCACCCAGTCATCTGGAGCCCATATTTGAGTTTCTGCCTCTATCAATTTGCTTATTTTAATTATTTCATATCAGAGAGGTCATATAATATTTGTCCTTTTGTATCTGGCTTATCTCACTCAACATGATGCTTTTAAGGTCCATTCATGTTGTCGTAAGTGTTGGAACTTCATTCCTTTTTATAGCTGAATAATATTCCATTATATGTATATACCACATTTTGTTTTTCCATTCATCTGTTGATAGACACTTGGGTTGCTTCCATCTTTCAGCACTTGTGACTAACAGTACTATGAACATCAGTGTGCAAATATTGGTTCAAGTTCCTGTTTTCAATTCTTTGGTTTATATACCTATAAGTGGGATTTCAGGGCCATATTAATTCTATGCTTTCTGGAGAACCACCAAACTGTTTTCCATACCAGCTGCACCACTTTACATTCTCACCAACAATGAACAAATGTTCCTATTTCTTTATCTCCTCTCCAAACCTTATTTTCCATTTGATAGTAGTAGTAATCATTTTAATGGCTATGAAATGGTATCTCACCGTGGTTTTGATTTGCATTATCTAATGACTAAAGATGTTCAGCATCTTTTAATGTGCTTATTGGCCATTAGTATACTTTCTTTGGAAAAATGTATATTTGAGTCTTTACCCATTTTTAATTGTTGTGATTTTTTTTTGTCTTTTGATTGTTAAGTTGAAAGATTTCTTTATATACTGGATATTAAACCTTTATTGGATATATGTTCTCCAAATATTTACTGCCATTCTGTAGGTTGCCTTCTTACTTTTGGGATGAATTTTTTGATGCATAGAAAGCTTTTATTTTGATTAAGTGCCATTAATCTATTTTGTCTTTTCTTGCTCATGCTTTTGATGTAAAGCCCAAGAAAAAGTTGCCTAACAAGATCCTGAAGATACTTCCCTGTTTTCTTCTAGGAGTTTTATTTTATTTTTTTAATTAAAATTATTTATTTTTATGAATTACATTCAAAAAACATGAGGTCCCAATCAACCCCACCGCCCCCACCCCCCACTCCCCCCACAACCACAGCAACACTCTCCCCCATCATCGTGAGACATCCATTGCACCCAGTAAGTACATCTCTGAACATCACTGCACCCCGTAGTCAATGGTCCACATCATAGCCCACACTCTCCCCCGTTCCATCCAGTGGGCCCTGGGGGGGTCTACAATGTCCTGTAATTGTCCATGAAGCACCACCCAGGACAACTCCACGTCCTGAAAACGCCTCCACATCTCATCTCTCCCTCCCATTCCCCAAACCCAGCAGCCACCATGGCTACCCTTCCCACACCCATTCCACATTTTCTCTGTGGACATTGGATTGGTTGTGTCCATTGCACATCTATGTCAAGTGGGGGCTTAGATTCCACATGGATACTGGATGCACTCCTCCTGCTTTCAGTTGTAGACACTCTAGGCTCCATGGTGTGGTGGTTGACCTTCTTCAACTCCATGTTAGCTGAGTGGGGTCAGTCCAATAAATCAAAGTGTAGGAGCTGAAGTCTGTTGAGGCTCTGGGCCTGGGTGTCTTATTATCAGTCCAGAGATTCAAATCCCCTAAATATATCTTAAACCCCAGCACCAACTACAATTCCAATAAAGTAGCATGCAAGTCTTGTGGGAAGAGATCCCCTCAGAGTTCAATTCCATCATGTAGAAACACCAGCTCCAAAGAAGGGCCATCTGATATGGCAGTGAACCCCATCTGCCATGACCATAGAACCCGTGGGTCTCTTTATCCCTCAGAAGAACCAATACCTGGGGTTGTATCTACTTTATCTGTCTCTTAGACTCTGCTCAGTTGTGCATAAGGGCATTCCTTCTGACAACCTCCAGACTCTTTTTTAGAGACTCATAGCATTATAATCTCATTTCTCCTTTCCATTTCCCCCTTATATTAGGTCAAACAGCATTTTGAAGTCATGTTATTATATGTAGACAGGGATATTCTGCTGATCCGTATTGAACCTTTAATTCAAGGTCATTTTCTAGTTGCATCTTCAGCTGGTATGTGGTAGTGATCCCTCGGTGCCAGGGAGGCTCATCCCCGGGTGTCATGTCCCATGCTGGGGGGAATGCACTGCATCTACATGCTGAGTTTGGCTGTGAGAGTGGCCACATTTGAGTAACGTGAAGGCTGTCAGGAGGAAACTCCCAGGCACAGTGCTACTCTAGGCCTTGTTCTTATTGCAGATGTATAGGCTCAAAAGCATAGCCATTAGTATCAGGAACCCACTGTTGGGCCCTCCTTCCTTCCTGGTTCTTGCCGTTGCCCCTGGCGGACTGCCGCTGCTCCCCAGGGTCCATGACCGTGACCCCCCGGCCAGGCGCCCAGTACCCGCCCCAGCTGTTGTTTTTAATTGTTTCTACTATGAGTATATCTAGACATTACTATATACCCTGGGCATATGCCCTGTATAACTCCCTGTCAGCCATATATATCCTGTCAATAACATCCTATATCAGTATTCCTCTGCTGCCATTGTTGAACCACTCTATGATTCAAAACTTCCTGTAAAGTGAATCCCAACATAATGTCAGCTTCACAAGAGTCTTAGATCACCGAAATTCATATATACACTATACAGTACTTCCCCAGATCCACCATAAAACCTTTTCCCTTCCATAGCGATAATCTTTTAGCTTATTCATATCATATTTCCTGATACTGATGTACAGATTCCAGGACAATAGCTTTCAAACAAGGTGACATCTGTGCTTACTATGTGGTCCATACTTTAGATTGTACAGTTTTCTAAATTTTTTAGTTATCCTATGTTTTACCTTATGGTTTACATTATTAGTCTGTCGTCCCCTATATGTTTCTGGTGTAATATTACATGTTTTATATTCATCCTCATGTACTCTCACAGAACTCCTCTCTTGCCCCCATATTCACCTTGGTTCCTTCCATTCCACATCCATTTTCCCCCTCCCCTTGAGGCCCACAACGCCAGCCAATCTCTATTTCCCAAGAAGCCCTGTTCAGAGATCCTTGCAGCAGTATTCAGGGCCTGACTTTCTCAACTGCCCTAATGCCCTGGGAGCCATCCTTTCTCTCGAGAGATACAGTTCTCTCTATTTGATGGCATTAGTCCTCCCCAGGGTTTGGGTCCACCCCAACTCTCACTTCTTGGGTCTCTTCCCAATGGTACAACCCACCTTGGCAAAATGAGCCTTCAGCTATTCCCCCGGAGTCCGTCCCGCATCAGACCATACCCCCTGAGCATCCTAACCAGGTGTCCCTCCTACTTATACTTTGATACGATTTTCTCAACTTTTTGTTCTCAACGGACACCTGACACTCTCCCATGTTTGTATGTTGCCCCTCCCTCCCCCGAATTTTTGGACAATATTACACCTCTTCCCATCCCCAGCCCCCCTCAAACCCACATAGCCCCACCCGAAGGCAACCCCTTGCCCCCATTTTGTCCCTTCTTTTTGCTCATACTTACCGCCAGCTCATCACAGATTCCACCCCTGCAGACGTTAACTCACATCCTTCCTCCACCCCCCGCTTTCCTGTAAGCCTCTCTTCCAGACTCTAGCTCTTTGAGGCAGTTTGCTTATTTCATATCATTGAGATCATGTAGTATTTGTCCTTCAATGCCTGGGTTGCTTCACTCAACATAAGATTCTCTAGATTCATCCATGTTATCACGTGTGATTGTAGTGTATTTGTTCTTACAGCCGAGTAGTATTCCATTGTGTGTATATACCACATTTTATTGATCCACTCATCTGTTGATGGGCATTTGGATTGATTCCAACTTTTGGCGATTGTGAACAGTGCTGCTATGAACATTGGTGTACATATATCGGTTTGTGTCCTTGTTTTCAGTTCTGATGGGTATATACCCAGCAGTGGTATTGCTGGGTCATATGGCAGATCTATGGTTAGGTTTTTGAGAAACCGCCAAACTGTTCTCCAGAATGGTTGGATCCTTCTGCATTCCCACCAGCAGTGGACGAGTGTTCCCCTTTCTTCACATCCTCTCCAGCATTTGTATTCTTCTGTTTTTTTCATAGCTGCCAATCTTATGGGAGTAAGATGGTATCTCATTGTCGTTTTGATTTGCATTTCCCTGATAGCTAGAGATTTGGAGCATTTTTTCATGTGCTTTTTAGCCATTTGTATTTCTTCTTTGGAGAAGTGTCTGTTTAAATCTTTTTCCCATTTTTTAAATGGGTTGTTTATCTTTTTGTTTTCAAGATATATGAGTTCTTTATATATGCAAGATATAAGTCTCTTATCAGATATATGGTTGCCAAATATTTTCTCCCACTGTGTGGGCTCCCTTTTTACTTTCTTGACAAACTCCTTTGAGGTGCAGAAGGCTTTAATTTTGAGGTAATCCCATTTATCTATTTGTTCTTTTGCTGCTCGTGCTTTTGGTGTGATATTCATGAAGCCATTTCCTATTACAAGGTCCTGTAGATGTTTCCCTACACTGCTTTCCAAGATCTTTATGGTCTTGGCTCTTATATTTAGGTCTTTAATCCATCTTGAGTTGATCTTTGTATAAGGTGTGAGATGGTAATCCTCTTTCATTCTTCTACATATGGCTATCCAGTTCTCCAGGCACCATTTGTTGAATAGGCCATTCTCTCTCAGTTGTGAGGGTTTGATGGCTTTATCGAATATTATATGGCTATATACATGAGGTTCTATATCTGAACTTTCAATTCGATTCCATTGGTCTGTGTGTCTCTCTTTATGCCAATACCATGCTGTTTTCACTACTGTAGCTTTGTAGTATGTTTTGAAGTCAGGAAGTGTGATTCCTCCTATTTCGTTTTTCTTTTTCAGTATGTCTTTGGCTATTCGGGACTTCTTTCCTTTCCAAATAAATTTCATAGTTAGTTTTTCTAGTTCCTTAAAGAAGGCTGTGTTGATTTTTATTGGGATTGCATTGAATGTGTAGATCAGTTTTGGTAGGATAGACATCTTAATAATATTCAGTCTTCCTATCCATGAACAAGGAATATTCTTCCATTTATTTAGGTCTTCTTTGATTTCCTTGAACAGTCTTGTATAGTTCTCGGTGTATAGGTTTTTTACCTCTTTAGTTAAATTTATTCCTAAGTATTTGATTTTTTTATTTACTATTGTGAATGGTATTTGTTTCTTGATTTCCTCCTGATCTTGCTCATTATTGGTGTAGAGAAATGCTACTGATTTTTGCGCATTGATCTTATAACCTGTGACTTTGCTGAACTCATTTATGAGTTCTAGAAGCTTTGTTGTAGATCTCTCAGGGTTTTCTATGTATAGGATCATGTCATCTGCAAATAATGAAATTTTGACTTCTTCCCTTCCAATTTGAATGCCTTTTATATCTGGTTCTTGCCTCAGTGCTCGAGCAAGTACTTCCAAGACAATGTTAAATAGGAGCGGAGACAATGGGCATCCTTGTCTTGTTCCTGAGTTTAGAGGGAAGGATTTCAAGATTTCTCCATTGTAAACAATGTTGGCTGTAGGTTTTTCATATATACTCTTTATCATGTTCAAAAAGTTTCCTTGTATTCCGATCTTTTGGAGTGTTTTTATCAAGAAGGGGTGCTGTATTTTGTCAAATGCCTTTTCTGCATCAATAGATATAATCATGTGATTTTTTTCCTTCAATCTGTTTATATGGTGTATCACATTGATTGATTTTCTTATGTTGAACCATCCTTGCATACCTGGAAAAAATCCCACTTGGTCAAGGTGTATAATTCGTTTAATGTGTTGTTGAATTCGATTAGCAAGTATTTTGTTAAGTATTTTTGCATCTAGGTTCATTAGAGAAATTGGTCTGTAATTTTCCTTTCTTGTGGTGTCTTTGTTTGGCTTTGGTACTAGGATAATGTTGGCCTCATAGAAGGAGTTCAGCAATGTTCCTTCTGTTTCGATTTTTTGGAATAGTTTCAACAGGGTTGGTGTTAGTTCTTTCCGGAATGTTTTGTAGAATTCACCTGTGAAGCCGTCTGGCCCTGGGCTCTTCTTAGTTGGGAGATTTTTAATGACTGATTCTATCTCTTTGCTTGTGATTGGTTTGTTAAGATCATCAATTTCTTCTTTCGTCAATATGGGCTGCTTATGTGTTTCTAGGAATTTGTCCATTTCCTCTAAATTGTCATTTTTGTTGGAATATAGTTTTTCAAAGTATCCTCTTATGATAGTCTTTATTTCTGTGGGGTCAGTGGTGATATCGCCTTTCTCATTTCTTATTTTGTGTATTTGCATCTTTTCTCTTTTTTCTTTGTTAGTCTCTCTAAAGGTTTGTCAATTTTGTTGATCTTCTCAAAAAACCAGCTCTTGGTCTTGTTTATTTTTTCAAGTGCTTTCTTATTTTCTATTTCATTTAGTTCTGCTCTTATCTTTGTTATTTCCTTCCTTCTTCTTCCTGTTGGGTTACTTTGTTGTTGTTTTTCTAATTCCGTCAAAAGAGCAGTTAGTTCTTCAATTTTTGCTCTTTCTTCTTTTTTGATATGTGAATTTATGGCTATAAATTTCCCTCTCAGTACTGCTTTTGCTGCGTCCCATAAATTTTGGTATGTTGTGTTATCATTATCGTTTGTTTCAAGGTAGTCATTGATTTCTTTTGAGATTTCCTCTTTGACCCACTGTTTTTCTAAGAGTGTGCTGTTTAATTTCCAAATTGTGGTGTGAAGTCTGGGCCTCCGTCCCTTGCGAATTTCCAGCTTCACTCCACTGTGGTCAGAGATATTGTTTTGTATGATTTCGATCTTTCTGAATTCATTAAGCCTTTCTTTGTGGCCTAGCATATGGTCTATCTTGGAGAATGTTCCATGTGCGCTTGAGAAAAATGTATATCCTGCTGTGTTTGGGTGTAATGATCTATATATGTCTATTAGATCCAGCTCTTCTAATATACTGTTCAAATGTTTTGTTTCCTTAGTGATTCTCTTTTGAGATGTTCTGTACAGAGTTGATAGTGGTGTATTAAAGTCCCCCACTATAATTGTAGATGCATCTATTTTTTCACTTAGTTTTTCCAGCGTTTGTCTCACGTATTTAGAGGCACCCTTGTTAGGAGCATAAATATTTATGATCGTTCGATCTTCTTGACAGATTGTCCCTTTCACTAAAATGTAGTATCCTTCTTTGTCTCTCACAATTGTTTCACATTTAAAGTCTATTTTGTCTGATATTAATATAGCTACTCCTGCCTTTTTTTGGTTGTTGTTTGCTTGTATGATTGTTTTCCAGCCATTCACTTTCAATCTCCATGCGTCTCTGGGTCTAAGATGTGTCTCTTGTAGACAGCATATAGATGGGTCATATTTCCTTATCCAGTGTCCCAGTCTGAATCTTTTGATAGGTGAGTTTAATCCATTGACATTCAGTGTTATTACGTTCAGAGAATTATTTGTGGTAGCCATATTTTGGTTTGATTTGTGTTTGTTATATTTTGTTTGTATTATTATATTTTCCCCTTCTATTTTTGTCTTTTTTGTTGCTCTTACACTCTCCTCCATGTCTGACTGTCCTGTTTTTTCCTTTCTTCCTGCAGAACTCCCTTAAGAATTTCTTGAAGGGGAGGTTTCTTGTTGATATACTCTTTCAGTTTCTGTTTATCTGTGAATATTTTGAACTCTCCATCATTTTTGAATGCTAGTTTAGCTGGATAGAGTATTCTTGGTTGGAAATTTTTTTCCTTTAGTACCTTGACTATATCATACCACTGCCTTCTTGCTTCTAGGAGTTTTATAGCTTTGGCTCTTATATGTAGGTCTTTGATCCATTTTGAATCAATTATCATGTACGTTATGAGGAGGAAGTCTACTTTCATGATTTTGCATGTACTTATCCAGTTTTCCAAGCACCATTTCTTGCAGAGATTATTAATTCCTCATGGAATGGATACAGCATCCTTGTCAAAAAATATTTGGCCATAGATGTGAACTCTCAATTTGATTCTATAGGTCCCTATGCCTGTTCTTGGGCCTGTACCACACTGGGATTGGTTTTTTGGTTTTGTTTTTTTAAAAAATATTTAATTTTTATTTATTTCTTTCCCCTCCCCACCCCCATTGTCTGCTCTCTGTGTCCATTTGCTGTGTTTTCTTCTGTGTCCACTTGCACTCTTGTCAGGTGGCACTAGGAATCTGTGTCTCTTTTTGTTGCATCATCTTGCTGCATCAGCGCTCCATGTGCACAGTGCCACTCCTGGGTGGCTGCACTTTTTTCACATGGGGTAGCTCTTCTTACAGGCTACACTCCTTGTGCATGGGGCACACCTACGTGGGGGTCCCCATGCAAGGCACAGCACTCCTTGCACACGGCAGCACTGCACATGGGTGCTCACCACATGGGCCAGGAGGCCCTGGGTACTTAACCCTGGAACTCCTATATGGTAGGTGGAAACTCTATCAGTTGAGCCACATCCGCTTCCCCCTAAAGAATAAATTTGATACATATGTGGAAAGCAGTAGAGCAAAGGCCCATGAGATTCAGTAGAGTAACACCAACTCATCTTCCCACATTCTCATTTTTAACCACAATTTGAAGTAGCTCTTTTACATGATGACTTAACTGTGAATTCAGCAATAATCTTACTTTATATAGATCATGTATTAGTCAGCCAAAGAGGCGCTCATGGAAAGTACCAGAAATCTGTTGGTCTTTTTTTTTTAAGATTTATTTATTTATTTATTTCTCTTCCCATTCCCCCCGCCCCAGTTGTCTGTTCTCTGTGTCCACTTGCTGCGTGTTCTCTGTCTGCTTCTGTTGTTGTCAGCAGCACGGGAATCTGTGTCTCTTTTTGTTGCATCATCTTGTTGTGTCATCTCTCCGTGTGTGCAGCACCATTCCTGGGCAGGCTGCATTTCTTTCGCGCTGGGCGGCTCTCCTTACGGGGTGCACTACTTGTGCATGGGGCTCCCCTATGTGGGGGACACCCCTGCGTGGCAGGGCACTCCTTGCGTGCATAAGCACTGTGCATGGGCCAGCTGCACATGGGTCAAGGAGGACAGGGGTTTGAACCATGGACCTCCCACGTGGTAGATGGATGCCCTAACCACTGGGCCAAGTCCACTTCCCTATTGTTTTTTATAAAGGGTTTTTATTTTTGGTAAAAGCTTACAGTTACAAGGCCCTAAAGAGTCCAACTCAAGGTACCATAAGAGATATTTTCTCACCCAGATCAGTTGTCACATGTTGAGGCAAGATGGCAAGCAGTCTTTGCCTAGTCTCTCCTACATTTTTCCTCTTAAGGCTTCATGGGCCCAGCTTCTTCTAATCTCAGCAGTAGGTTGGAATAGGGCTCATGTCTCAGGGCTTCTCAGCTGCTCTGGTCTCTTCACAAGGTCAGCTGTAAACCATCAGGCAAATGGCTCATCTCTCCCCAGGGTTCTAGGATCAAAACTGACAAAGTTCTCTTTTTTTCTTCTGTATCTTCTTCTGTCTACTTGAGTGAGTGTCCATTTATATAGTCCACTAAGGAGGTGGGAACCTAACCTGAGTCACCTCTTACTGACATGGTCAAATAAAAGCCCTAATCTTAAAATAATTGAAAAAAAAAGATATCTCAGGTGAATCTAATACAATCAAAAGGTATGCCTAGAGGAACAGACCAGTTTACAAACATAATTAATATCATTTTTTTGGGAATTCATAAATAATATCAAACTGTTACAGACCATAATTATTCCTCAGAAGTAAATACTAGAGTAGATCTGAAGCCACAATACTATTACCAAATGAGAACTGTTGTAATTCTTTTCATCCATATTTAAAAGGGGGGCAAGCCAATTTACTCTTGCCAGGTTTTGCTCAATTTACCAAGCAGTGGTGGTGGGGATCCTGGACTTCAAGGAGAAGGGGATGCTCAGGGCCATATTACTTAAGGACTGAGTTATTTTCCTTCTTTTACCTTTTAGAAGTAATTCAGTATTTTCCCTTCGACTTTACCATATTCTGGTGAAACTTAAACTTACAATATTTAGCATTTTAATAACAACAAATAGTACATCAAATTTTGCCTCCCATCCCCATCATCCCCCTAAAATTTGTCCAGTAGAAGCAGTCCCATGACAATGAATATGAGTTAGCCATACGATTAGGAACAACAGTGGGGAATTGGGGGGGAGGGGAGGAATCACAGCACCTGGGAGTGAGATCTCCATGTGCAAACTAAAAGTGGACATTCAGGTCACAAATTTGAGGGGAAAATATAAGAGGATAAAATAAATAAATAAAAACAAAAACAAACCCAAAAAACCTAGCAACTAATTTTACCAAAAAAAAGATCATTCTTTTTGGGCAATTTAAGTTGTAGATTAATAATCCCTGCAGATATAGTTTTTGTTGTTGTTGTTGTTTCTAGTTACTGGGACCAAGGATTGAGCCCTAGGCCTCAAATGTGGGAAGCTGGCACTCAACCACTGAGCCATATCAGGTCCCCTGCTGATACAGTTTTGAGTTGCACTTACAGGGCATCAGAGAGTGAGGAACATAATTTTGTTGAGTGTCCTTGAGTTTCCACAAATTCCTTTGTGATTGTCTCATTCATGTGTTTACTATTTAAGAGCAAATGCAAGGACAGATGACATGGTGTAGTGATGGTTCCTCTTGGTGCCATGCCCCCCCAGAGGCCAGTGACCTCACACATTGTTCACATCTGCTGGAACATGTTGATGGTGTCCTCTCCTCCATTTCCAGCTGTGCTGGAGTATCTGTTTCATTAATTGACTGCCCATCAAACCTGAATCTAATATGTATCAGTGTTAAGCCCTTTCTCTCCCAGTATGTCTTCATCAGCTTGCACAGTAGAGTGTGTCTCTAGATTTTGAAATGGATAACTAACCTTTCCTGCCTGGCCACTTTCAGATTGATGTGGCTGTTCTCTGTCTTTACTGCCTCTTTGGGCTTCTCCTTGGACACAGCTGGGGGTGGGGTGGACAGCTATGGGGAGGCAAGAGCAGCATGCAATAAGTAAGTCATGCTCTTGGCCTTACTACTTTCCTGTCCCAACTCTGTATCAATATTTTAAGCTGCTTTTGGATTCATTTTGCTAGTATTATGCTGAGGAGTTTTGCATCTATATTCATTAAGTATATTAGTGTGTAATTTTCTTTTCTTGTGATATCTTTATCTGACTTAGTATTAGAGTGATGTTGGCTTTATAGAATGAGTTAAGTAGTATTCCCTCCCCTTCAATTTTGTTCTTGTAAAGTTTGGTAAAATTCACCAGTAATGCCCTCTGGTCATGGGCTTTTCTTTCTTGGAAGGTTTCTGATTACTAATTCAATCTCTTTATTTGTTGTTGGAATGTAGAGATCTCATATTTCTTCTTGAGACTGTGTAGGTAGCTTGTTTATTTCTAGGATTTGTCCATTTCATTTGGTTATCTAATTTGTTGGCATACAGTTATTCATAGTATTCTCTTATGATCTGTTTTTGCTTCTGTGAGGTCAGTAGTCATGTTCTTTCATTTCTGGTTTAGTTATTTGTCTCCTCTTTCTTTCTTTGTCAATCTAGTTAAAGTTTGTCAATTTTATTGATCTTTTCAAAGAACCAAATATTGGTTTACATTGTTGATTTCTATTTTTAAATTCTCTATTTCATTTATCTTCACTCTAATCTTAATTATTTCCTTCCTTCTGCTCCCTTTGGTTTTAGTTTGCCCTTCTATTTCTAGATCATCTAATTGTGAGGCTACATCTCTGATTTGAGATGATTCTTCTTTTTTTAAAAAAATAAACATTTAGAGCTATAAGTTTCCCTCTGCTTTTTGTGCATCCCATTAGCTTTGGTATGTTGTGTTTTCATTTTCATTTGTCTCAAAATATTTCCTAATTTCCTCTGTGATTTCTTCTTTGATACATTGGTTGTTTAATTTCCAAATATTTATGAATTCTCCAATTCTCTCTCTGTTATTGATTTCTAGTTTCATTCTGTTTTGGTCAGAGGTACATTGCATAATTTCAATATTTTTATATTTATCAAGAATAGTTTTGTGACCTAACATATGGTCTATCATGAAAAGTGATCCATGCACTAGAGAAGAACATGTATTCTACTACTGTTGAGTGAAGTGTTCTATACATGTCTGTTAGTTCTAGTTGGCTTAGTACTATATTCAAGTTTTCTATTTCCTTATTGACCTTCTGTCTAGATGTTCTATCCATTATTCAAAGTGTCGTATTGAAGTCTCCTACTACTAATGTGAAATCATCTATTTCTCTCTTCAAATGTGCTGATATTTCCTTCACATATTTTGGGGATCTGCTGTTAGTGCACATATATTTATGATTTTATGTTTTCTTGAATTGACCCCTTTAATATTATATAGCATCCTTCATTCCCCTCTTAACAATTTTTTACTTAAAGACTATTTTATCTGATATGAAAATAGCTACCCCAGATCACTTTTAGATAATGTTGGATAGTTACTTTCTATCATTTTACTCTCAACCTTCTTGTGGCTTTGAATTTATAGTGAGTCTCTTATAACCAGCATATAGTTGGGTGCTGCTTTTGATCCAGTCTGTGAAATCTCTGCCTTTTGACTGGAGAGTTAATCCACTTACATTTAAAGTACCTACTGATAATGAAAGACTTTCTTCCTATAAACTTCCTATAAACTTCTATCCCCACCACCTTTTTATTGTACTTGCTACAAATTATATCTTTATACACTGTATGTCCCAAACCATAGATATATCATTACTTTTTATGCATTTGCCTTTTAAAACCTGTAAGAAGTAAAAAGTACAGTTATTTATCATACAACACAATAGTATTAGCATTTTAAATTGCTCATATGATTATATTTACAGGAGGTCTTTATTTCTTTATGCCCCTTTGATCCACTCTCTTGTGCCCTTATCTTTTAGCCTGAAGACCTTCTTTTAACATTGCTTATAGGGCAGATCTAGTAGTAGTGAATTCCCTCAGCTTTTGTGTATCTGGGATTGTCTTAACCTTTCCCTCATTAGACCTAAGATCTAATGAGATATAAAATTCTTCATGATGGGAAGTGGATGTGACTCAATTGATAGAATGTTTACCATATGGAGGGTCCAGGGTTTGATCCCCAGGGCCTCCTGACTCATATGGTAAGCTGGCCCATGTGCAGTGCAGCCATGCAAAAGAAGTGCCGAGCCACACAGGGGCACTCCCATGTAGGGGTGCCCCAAGCACAAGGAGTGTGCCTCACAAGGGGAGATGCCCTGCATGAAAAGAGTGCAGCCTGCCTAGGAGTGGCACCGCACACACAGAGAGCTGATGCAGCAAGATGATGCAACAAAAAAGAGATGCAGTTTTCCAGTGCCATTGGATAATGCAAGCAGACGCAGAAGAACACACAGCAAATGGACACAGAGAGCAGACAATGGGGGGGGGGGGAGAGAAGGGGAGAGAAATAAATGAAATAAAACTTTTAAAAAGAAATTCTTCATTGGAAATTGTTTTCTCTCAGCACTTTAAATATTTCATCCCATTTACTTCTTGCCTCCAAGGTTTCTGATGAGAAATTGACACTATCTTATTGGGACTTAAACATAACACATGGCTTTCCGCATGGAGTTTTCAGAACTCACTCCTTGTCCTTGATATTTGACAGTGTGACTACTGTCTGGGTATAGTTCTCTTCAAGTTTATCCTGTTTGGGGTTCATTGCAATTTTTGCATGTGCACATTTATGGCTTTCATTAAATTTTGGAAATTTTCTGCCATTTTTTCTTTGAATATTCCTTCTGCCACTCTCTATTTTTCTTCTCCTTCTGGGGCTCCCATAATGCATATATTGGTACATTTGTTGGTATCCTACAAGTCTCTTAGGCTCCATTCAATTTTTTCATTCTTTTTTTGTCTCCTCAGTCTGAATCATTTCAATTGTCTTATGTTTGAGTTCACTGATTCTTTCTTCCATTAGCTTCAATTTGTTGTTGAAACCCTATACGTAATTTTTCATTTCAGTTATTGTACTCCTCAACTCCAGTATTTCTGTTTGGCTAATTTTTCAAAATATCTTTCTCTTCACTGAGGTTCTCATATTGTTCATTCATTGTTTTCCTGATAAACTTTAGTTCTTTCTCTGTGTTTTCCTTTATGTTCTTGAGCATATTGAGGATTATTTTTCAGTCTTTACCTGGTATTCCAAAGTCTTGTCTTCTTCATTGATGTTTTCTGAATTTTTATCTTATTCCATTGGATGGGCCATAATTTCCTTTTTCTTTGTCTTATATTTTGTTGCATGCAATATATTTTAATATTTTAAAGTATAGCTTAAGTTTGTATTCAGTTAGTGATACGACAGATTTCCTTCAGTGTGAGAAGCTAACAAACAAATTTTTTAAAAAAATGCCTTCCATAGTCTTTGCAAATTGGTTCTATGGTGGCTGGTGCTCTCCCTCAGAATTTAGACTTCATATCAATATCAACCTAAGACAAATGTTAAATGTTAAATTCTTTCAGTCTTTTCTGTTCCTGAGTCATTTTCTGGATTTATGCTTGCTCCTGGTGTTTGAAATTTTCCTGTTTACACAATTTAAATGCCCCCTCTACTCCCTGTGATATAGACTTTCTCTCCCTCCTGAGTGTTTTATTGTATGACTTAAAGCAGATAATACTTTGCCCCAGGTTATTTTGACTAAATTGTTTCTTAGAGTGCTTTACCTGTACACACTGCTTTAGCTGCTTCTGCTTCTAGGGGAGGTTCTGGTAGGGCAAGGGAGAGTTGGATTTCCTGATTCAGTATTTCAAAGTACCACCCAACAGATTGACTCTGACATACAGGCTTCACAGTGTTCACATAGAGGTTAATTTTCTTCCTCCACAACAGGGTCAGGGACCCATAAAAGCAATGCAGGCTAGTTTCACATTGTGTTGGAGAGGGGTTTGGAGAGAAGCTGGCAGGGGTGCCATGAGCTTCTCCTGCCATTTTTAAAGCTATGCTTTCTTAATTTGACCCTCACCCAGTTACTGCAACATTTTAACTGTTTTACAGAGTTCTTAGGAAGACGGATCTGCCAGTTTTTTTCTAGTTGTTCAAACAGTCTTTGGAGGAGCATCTTATACTGTCATTTTGGTTGACTGGAAGTTCTCTATGATTGCCTGTTGTGTTAAGTCTAGGGTATTTGGTTGTCAATATACTGGAATTTGGATCTCAAAAGTTTCCTGGTCAGTACCAATTTATGTGTCCTGAAAATGTCATATTAATAGATTGCCTTTTAGCTTACTTGCCTTTTAAAGCTCTTTTAGAGGGTGTTTCCCACCAAAGAGATTTAAATACTTTTATTGAAGTATAACACACATACAAAAAAAGTACACAAATCATAAGTAAGTGTACAACTCAGTGAATTTTCACAAACTGAATACATCAGTGTAATTAGCACCCAGATCAAGAAATAGAATCTGACCAGCACCTTCAAAGTCCTCTAATCTTACCTGCTTCCAGTGATTAGTTTGACCTACCCTCTTATGTGTCTGGATTATATTGTTCAATAGTATGTTCATGAGCTACATCTATTCTGTTATGGGTAACTTTTATTTATTCATTTTCATTGCTCTATAGTAATTTATTATGTATAAACTATAATTTATGCATCCTACTCATGATGAGCATTTGGGTATTTTCTAATTTCGGGCTGAGTATGCTGCTAAGAACTTTCTTGAACATGTATTCATGTGAATATATACATGAATTTCTGTTTGGTATATCTAGGCATGAAATCACTATGTAAAGGTATAGGCATATTCTTACCTTTAGTAGATGTGGTCAAAGAGTGTTCCAAAGTAGCTGTGGAAATTACACTCTCATCAGTGATGTATAAGGGTTCTAGTTGCTCCACATCCTCACCAATATTTGGCATTTTTTGTTTTGTTTAGCATTTTAGTCATTCTGATGCCCGTGTAGAGATACTGCATTCTAGTATTAATTTGCATTTCCTTGAAAACTGAGGAAGTAGAGCTCCTTTCAGTGATTACTGGCCTTTTGTTGTCTTCTTTTCAAAGTGTCTGATCAAGACTTTTTTCCATTTTTCCCATTGGGTTATCTGTCTTTTTCTTAGAAATGTATAGGAATTCTTTATAAAATCTGAATAAGAGTCTTTCTTTGGATGTAAGTATTGTAAATATCATTTCTCAGGCTGTGGCTCACCTTTTACCCTCTATATGGTAGCTTTTGATGTACAAAAGTTATTTTTTTCATACCATTTCAATTATCATTGGATTGTGCTTTTTGTGTCCTGCTTAAGAAGTTTTAGATACCATTTTGTTACATTTACTTCTCCTTTCTAGAGAAATGATTGTTCAAGAAAGAGTGGAGTGAGGGTTAGGTGGTATTGAAACTCAGTCTTGCATTATTCCCAAAGTCACAACTACTACTAGGAGGTTTGTGCTAAATCAAGTCTACCTTGCTCAACTTCACCCTAACACATGCTGATTTTCCTTCTGAGGACATTGCTGCTTTGCTTTTTAAATGCTATTGAATTAAACATATCATAAGTGTCTATATGTCCATTTCTGCATAGAGCTCCAGAATTCTTTCCCATTGAGGTCCTGGGCTGTAACCCAAATACAGGATGAAATGGCACATGTGTTTCAGTGTCCTTGAGCATGACTTTGAAGTTAGAAAATTTTATCCACTCCAGATCAATGAGAATTTTGGCTGTGCTGCCTATTTACACAAGCTAACATATTTGAGCATCAGCTCCAGGCCAGCCAAGACATCCCTGTACACATATTTCTGTTTTGCTGTTTTTCAGATTATCTTTGTATTATTTAAATAATAGCACCAGCAAGTATCTTAAAAGAACACTTTAGATATGGCAATTCTAGAAATGGCATTTTATGTATCAGTCTAATTAAGGAAATAAGATGGAAATGTATTATACTGATAATATTTCAGTAATTATGATTAAATGTTGGGAGTTCCTAACTTTCCAATGATCCTTTGCAAAGAACTAAATGTTTTGAACAAGGTGAGAATAAAAGAAGAAATTCATACAAAAGAGAAAGATAAAATAGACAGACAGATAGGTAGATAAATGGATTGAATGATAGATAGAATGATACAGCAAATGTGGTAAAATTTTGAAATTGATGGATCTGGATATCTGAGTGGGGGTATGTTGGAATTCTCTGTATTATTAAAAATACAAAAATTTGTATTATTATTGCAACTGTCCTATAAGTTTGAAATTATTTCAAACTAAAAAATTTAAGAAAAAAATGGGAATGAGAACATCAATCATGTTTAAAAAAAAAAACTCATTTTAAAATCAGGTATGTGAAATTGGAGTGTCATTTTTCCCAGAGGTTAAAAAAAAGTTAGACAAAGTAGTACAGTGCCCAGGAGTAACACACCAAAGTTTACTTTACCAAGTACCATGTCTTGCCTTCATTTCCAGGTTCCTCAAGGTGTCCATATCCCAGACCTTGAGCTTAAATTTATCTAAGCTCAGCATCGGCGTTTGTACTTCATATAGTTCTGAACCCAGAGACTGGTAAACTCTGAAAGGAGAGAAGGTGGGAAATGCAGCTACAGGGCAGCAATGGGTTAAAGACTCCTATAGCTGGGAGATGGGAAGAAAGATAACTTGGGCTTGAAATGTCCTCAGATTTGCTGCTAGTAGTGAGAGGGAGTTCCATGGGCCCGTCAGCAATGTTGGTGAGGGCCGCAGTGACCCTGCCATCACTGCTTGGGCCAGCCAAGTGTAGTGGGGACATGGATGTCAGCAGATACCTGCAAGCTATTTGGAAATTGCCACTTATTTGATGCTTCTATGTCGCCTTGATCTAGTTCGAAGGGACTGAGCATCTGAATTAAATCAATGCCGACAGTCACTGTAATGCCTTTAGTTTATTAGTTCTATGGTAATTTACAGCAAATTTACCAAATGCCTTAATTAGATTCTTGAAATTCCAAAAACACTAGGAAAAAAATTCAGTCTTGGCAAAAACATGTTAGTCCCACCTACATCCCCTTCTGCACACCAGCTGCCAAATTGCTCAAGTTTCAAAGTTTAACTGTACCTCTTTGCTCCCAAAGTTTAAGTTATGAGCAAAAAATTGGTAGTATAATTTGTTTTGTGTTACATGCACACTTAGTAAATTGAATACATATATACATATATGTTAGAGCCAAATTGATGAATATTTGAAAATCCATAATGAATTTGAAGTTACTTTCACATTCAAAGCAGAATAAAGGATAAGAGAACTATTTAACTTACATTTATTACAAACATATAGACTTAGTAGGATTGTGCCTAGTACATTCTATGGTAATAAGATGTGTGACTTATAAAAGAAGCATTTCTTCCAAGCACTAAAGAGAAGATGAGAGAGGAAAATATATGCCATTTACCTCATGAGGAATAAGTTAACATTCTTTAAAAAAAATCTAATAGTTCATTTGGAAAATAGCTTTTCTGAGGACCTGCTGCACCATTTGGTTAGAGTTAGAGAATAGTTTCCTCCATTCTGGAGGCTTCCTTTCCCCATCACCCAGTCCAGTAGTTCTCAGAGTGTGGCATCTAGAGCAGCAGCAGCAGCAGCATCTGGGAACTTGTTAGAAATGCAAATCACTGAATTCCTCACCAGACATACACTCAGGAATCTGTTTTAATAAGCTTTCCAGGTGATCCTGATGCACACTAAAATCTGAGAACCACTGGTTTCGGGGAACCTTTAAATTTAAATGCTGGTGTTTCAGTTACATGGCTTTCTACATCAGTAGTTTGTAGATTCACCAGAAAAATTTACACAGCATCTGAGAAGTAGTGGAATTGTAGGAGCCTGGATTCAAATTCTGACCCAACCCCTAAAGCAGGATCACTTTGGGCAAGCGACTGTCCTTCACAGTGCAGAGTTTCCCCATCTGTAAATGCAATCTCGTGTGAAAGGATAGGGCCCAGGGAAATCGTAGACCTAGATCAGCACCTTCATAGAAATTAATGGAAACACTTATGAAGCAAGTGATAACTGTGGCTTTTGGAATTTCTCTCCTCATGATCTGGAGATGCAAAAGTAATGTGGATCTGGAAAATATCACATTAAATTTAGATATCTATGGAGAATCTAGGGAAAACATGTTCTTTCATTGAAGCAGCTAGGTTTTTGTATCTATAGTTGGATTCTCAGCTGTTATTTTATGGGAACTCACCTACATTTTCTAAAGTAAAATTTTATCAAAGTAAAAAGTATTAAAATACTTTGAAAAGTACATATTTTGTAGTCAATATCAATGATAATCTTCTTTTGAGCTTTGAGTCCTTTTTTTTTTTCAGGTTTATTTATTTATTTATTTATTTCTCTCCCCCCACCACCCCACCCCGGTTGTCTGTTCTGTGTCTATTTGCTGAATGTTCTTTGTCCGCCTCTGTTGTCAGCGGCACCAGAATCTGTGTTTCTTTTTTTGTTGCGTCATCTTGTTGTGTCAGCTCTGTGTGTGTGTGGCGCCACTCCTGGGCAGGCTGAACACTCCTTCGCGCTGGGCGGCTCTCCCCACGGGGCGTACTCCCACACGTGGGGCTCCCCCACGCGGGGGACACCCCCACGCAGTAAGACACCCCCTGCCCTGCGCGCATCAGCACCGTGCATGGGCCAGCTGCACACGGGTCAAGGAGGCCCAGGGCTTGAAACGCGGACCTCCCGTGTGGTAGACTGATGCCCCAACCACTGGGCAAGTCTGCCACCCGAGACCTTTCTTTAAAGATAAGTCTGTGTTACAGATATTTAATTCAACTGGTGAAATCAATCTCAACTTGCTACAATGATTGTTCCTAATTCTGTTTATTTTTTATTCTTGAAAGTAAATAGAAAGAAGAATCAGAAACCTTAGATGAACATGGAAGAGAAAAGAAGATTCTGGATATGAAATGGTTTGTTTGGCTTTCATAGTTTCTGTGTACACTAAAGATGTGAAATTCTTCACCACCTTCTTTGTAACTGGGTATGGAATCTCCAAAATTTTACCTTCAGAATGGTTTGGTGTCAGAAGAAACACCAAACTCTATGGGGAAGAAGTTAACTTAGTTGGAGGTTGGTGGAGGAGAGGATTGTCTTGGCCAAAATATCCCACTAGGATGCATTGACCTTTTTTGTTTCTTTACCTTCTCAGTAGAGTCAAAGACATCGAGATATTAAAATATATTGGATATCACTGCTTTTAAGCAACTTTAAGAGTAAAGGACTTATACAAAGATTAGGTTTCTTACAACTGGAAGGCAGTCACTATATCTACCTGTTAAATATACGATATAGTGACTAAATAGATATAATCACTGTGTGCTAATAATAGTCCAAAATTTTTCTTTAAAAGATAAATTTCTTTATGCCTAATATTTCTTTAACAAGAAATAAAATGGAGTGAGCTCCTGAAAAAGCTGTGACTTTAGTTTTAGAATAGAGGTTCTTAACCAGTGCTAACAAATGAGCATCCAGAAGGTCCCTAAACAAATCTGTAGCTGTGTACAGGATTTTGTGCATTTTTCTGGAATGAGGTCCATAGATTTCAACAGATTCACAAAAGATTCATAGCCTAAAACTTGTTTGAATCACCATAATGTTTCTTCTCAGGGTTTTCATTTCTTCATTATTCTTCATAATATCCCCTTGATGTAAAAATACTCCATCTTAATGAAGGGCTTGATGGCCTGTCCAACCAATTGGTAGAAAGAATATGGACACAGACCCTGGTACTTCTAGGAAGAATAAAATAAGACTCACCAAATAATGCTGGTTCTTTTTTTTTCTATTTCTTAGTTTAATGATAGAGAATAAAGCATTACACTTTATTATTAAACACAAAATAGTGTAGCCAACAGAAACATACAGGTATACAATCTACTATCTATTGTATGCATATTATATACATTGTTTTTGACAGCTGTATATTTGTTATGTGGTACGATCTTTTTGCTGATTCATAGTCTATAAAATAAAAACCTAACAATTGCCAGTTCTTTTTAAAAATACATTTTGTATTTTTCTAGGCAATACAAGAAAGTGATACAAACATTAAAAAACTTTGGCATGAAAAAAGCTATTTTCTACCAGCCACGCAATCCAGAGTTTCTTATGTACTCTTCCAGTGCTCTCATGCATACACAGGTATATAGATATATGCATATATTTTTAAAGAAATGGCAGGATAATTTACTGAATGTAACCCTTGTTTTTTCACATAAAAGTATATCTTAGAGATCCTTCCATATCCATATTTAGATCTGCCTCATTCTTTTTAATGGCAGTATAACATTCTATTGTTTGAATTTATCGCACTTTGACCAGTTCCTTATAGATAGACATAAAGGTTTTTTTTCTAAACTTTTACTAATACAAATAAAACTGTGGATGAAGATCTTTGAACGTATGTCCTTATGCCCATGTGTATGTGTGTGGGATAAATTCTTAGAATGTAATTGTTGCTTATGCGTTGGGTTGTTTTGATAGATATCCTCAAATTTCCACTCATGGAGGCTATACTAGTTATCCTTCCACTAACAGTGTATGAGGGAAAGTTTGCTTGCTCTTATTTCCAACAATGTTGAGCTTTGACAAATTGGAACATGGTTTTAGTTTTACCTTGCATTTCTTTTATTATGATCTAGTTTTGTAATTAATAGTCTGACCACATGTCAGATTTCAATGTGCTTGCACAGGGACTGAATCCTTACTAAAACCCATTTCAGCATTCTGGTATAATCAGAAGCCATTGGAGACAAGGAGACATGGGCAACAAGGTACAGATTATTTTTTCAACTATACTCAATAACATCATCAATGCAGATAAAGAACTACATTATTATTGCTAAAAATCACTTAGAGCACATCTAATTTAATCTATGCCTCACTCAAGAGTGATCTTTATGAAGGAAAACTGATGAGACAAACAAATTCTGCTCTATTTTGTATATAATAATTTAATCCAGTTCTTTTTCTGCTCTCTTATATCCACTACCAATAACAAAAAACACACAATAAAATATAAACCATTTTAAGTAGATGTTAAAAATTTAAGTGTAGCTTCACAAGTTAAAAAATCTCACTTTTTTCTATTGTATTCTCTTCCAGAATAACATTAAAAATAAGTCCATTAATGATATAACACATGAATATTGTCATTCTCACTCAATAGGTTTTATAAAGACCTTTTGGCATATACCAGTACCTGGGAAATATTTTTACTTATGTGATAAGTCTGATATTGCTCTAAGTGAATTCAAGTTTGAAAAAAGGACCCTTAAAATAAAACTTTTACATGCACTAAAACATTTGCTGAATTTAGATCAATCAAAAGTGAGTATTGCCAACTATCGTATCTTGTTGGCCTCCGCTGCTGCACTGCAGGCGGGTCACTGCAGGCGAGTCGCTGCCGGGGATCGGGCCTACGCCACGGCCGGACCGGGGCGGCAGCGGGCGGCTCAAGGCTTGGTGGGGACGCGCGGTTCGATGGAGGAAAAACCACGGAGACGAGGTCTATGCGCAGGTCTGATTTTATTCGGGAAGTACATGGGGTTTTATAGTGTCATGGAGGCGGGGAGGTTGTGGGAGGGGCATGTCCGCGGGGCAGCTGAGGATTGGCTGCAGAGGCAAGGGCGGACCTGCGGTTTATGACGTAAGCCATTGATGGCAGAGGGGGTTGTTTCCGAGGTTGTGCCGGGGTGGATACGGGATGAGGGCGGTTGAAATGAGGCGGGGAGAACAGCGATCGGCTGGGAGGGGGAAGATAACAGTGGCTGGGAGGAGGGGCGGAGGGAGGCAGCAGCACAAACTGCTGCTGAGAAGGGCCATAATACAGGGAGGTTACGAGGAACAGGCGGGCAAAGTGTAAGGAAGCGAAAGGCAGGGTGGGAGCAGGGGACAATTGCTCCCTTTCGAAAATAAGAACGCACAGGTTTTGTGGGATTGACATTTTGTGGGGAGGAAAGATGAGGGGGGTGAGAGGAGGGGAAATAGGAGAGAAAGGAACGAGGAGGGGCTACCGGCAGGGGGCGTGGGGGCACGAGGGGGGCGTGAGCAGAGGGGAGGGCGGCTGAAACGCCCGATTCCCCATGCGGAGGGCAGAGAACCCGTACCCGCAGCTCGAGGCGACCACGATGGGCCCTATTGATGGCCGCCTCCTGCCACCTCCGTGAGCCACACCTGGGCGTGCCGGGCCTCCTCGGGAAGGGGATGGCTTTGGGAGAGGACTAGGACAGCTGTGGCCAAGAGCCTTTGCTGCTCTCGGTGCTGGCGAACGGACTTGCGGATACAGCAGGCGAGGCCTAGGAGGAGGAGGAGAAGGAGGAAAAGGAAGGCGTAGAGGAGGAGGCTGGAGGGTTGGAAAAGGGAGAGGAATTTTTGGAGCACGTCTCTAAGGAGGGAAGCTGAGAGGGTTGGGGGCTTGATGGATTCGAGGGTGAGGATGTGTTGCTGGAGGGAGTGGGTGTAGTTGAGGAAGGAGGTGTTGTAAGAGGAAAACATCCATTGGCGTAGTGCAAGGCGGGCGGTCACCGACGAGTTGACGGGGTGGGGGGTTAAGCAGAAGCTAGAGAGGGGCCAACGGGCATCACAGGTGGTGGTGGCTATGTCGCAGAGGGCGGCAACGTCAGCGGCGAGCAGGTCGATTTGCTGCTGTAGGTTGAATAAGGCTTGGTGGTGAAGGTAGTTGATGTTGCTTTGGTCGCCGAGGGCAAGGGCTGCTGCTGTGGATGCGTTGATGACGGCGGAGGCGGCGCCAGAAGAGACGGCAAGGGCCGCCGCCGCGGTGGTGGCGGCTGCGAGGGATGCGAGGACGGCAGCAGTAATGGCGGCTGTGATGCCAAAATCTCGGGGGTGGCGAGAAAGGGGGAGATCTACCAGCTGGGGGGCAACCCAGTCGGGGGAGTCAACGGGGAGCCACACAACGCGGGGCTGCATCACCAGAAAGGCGGAAGGGAAGGAAGAGTTCCAGTGGTTTGCGAGGCTGCAGTTGGTGAGGGTGGATTCGGAAGGAGGGGGGCATAAAAGGAAATAGTAAGGGTGTCGAACGAACGGGGTGGAGGTGAAGGTGACGTTGGGGGGAGGGGTTGTAGGCGAGGAGACAGTATGGGTGATAACCGAGACGTTGGCGTGGGAGACAAGGCAATTGGGGTGGCAGGTAAGGGCGCGGAGATCGAAGCAGGTGTGGGGGTTGCACAGGGACATGACGCTAAACGTGCGGGGGACCAGGGGGGAAACTTGGAAGGGGTTTGCATAGCAGGGGGTAAGGTTGTGGGGGTCGGAGATGTTGCAGGGGGCTCCGTGGAAGAGGCCACCAATGCGCGGCATGGGGTAGAGGCAGGGGGTCCAAGGGAAAGTGGGAAGGCGGGCCGGCAGGGTGTCGGTGTGGCAGGGCTGGACGAGGGGCCGCATGAAGGGGTGGGAATTGGGCATGGGGGCGGAGTTGGTGGGGAAAAGCCAGGGACCTGTGACATTGAGAGCGGAGGCGTTGAAGGAGGAGTTGACGTTGAGGGGGGAGGTGGGGGAGAGGTCAAGAAGAGTGGCGTTGGTGAGAAAAAGGCACGAGTTATTGCGGGGGTTTACGCACAGGGAAAGGTTGGTGACGAACTGCAAGGCGTCGAGGGAAATAGGGATGGAGACATTTGGCAACGACGAGGAGACAGGAAGGGCGAGGGGGTCGCAGCTTTCTGGGAGGAAGTCGCAGTTGGGGGAGTACATGGTGGGGAAGGTGGGGGAGTGAGGGGAGAGAAAGAGGAAACCAGGCGGTTGAAGAAGGGCGGCCCAAAGGGGCGTGGCCTGGGCTGAGGAGGCTAAGGAGAGCATAATGATGAGAAGGTGTAGGAGGGGGGGGTGGTAGGAGGGCGCGGGGCAGGGGAGGCGCGAGCACGACGGAGAAGCTGGAGAATTTGCTGCTCGATGGAGGCATCTTCGAGGGAGAGACGGCTCAAGCGGCGGACAAGAAGACGACGTCGACGTCGCTCGTGGCGGGAGAGAGCTGGCATGGTCCCTGCGGGTGATGGCGCAGGAGGGGCAGACTCAGGCGGGCTCGACTGGGCGACTGGAGGCGTCATCTGCAATGACAAGAGGAGAAAAACCTCACGGGGGGGGTGAGGTGCGGAGAGGGGCCATCATTATGGCAGGGGGGAATCATCAGGGGGAAGGGGGTCGGGAGGTGGAAGGTCGGCAGGGCCGTGTGGAGTGAAGGGCTTAACAAGACGAGCAGGGATCCAGACAGGCTGGGGTGCAGATTCCGGGAAGACGCAGGCAAATCCTCGCCCTTGGGTGAGAAGGGGCGCTGGTCCGGTCCACTTGCTAGTGAGCGGGTCGCGCCAGAGGACGAGAGGGGCCAGAGTGGGCCGGTAAGAGGGCCCCCAGTGCTTGTGGACGGGCGAAAGCCCCTCAGAGTCAAAGGTCATCAGGTTGTGCTGGATGAGCACTTGCATGACTGTTTCACATGGGGTGAGGCGGGGTTGAGTCTCTCTAGTCTTCTGGACGAGGATCTTGAGGGTTTGGTGAATTCTTTCAACAAGTCCTTGGCCTTGCGGGTTGTATGCGATGCCGAAGTGGTGGGTGATGTTGTAGAGCTTCACAAACTCGGCAAAGGCGGCGCTGCGGTAGGCGGGGCCATTATCTGTCTTTATGTCCCAAGGGACTCCCATGAAGAGGATGGCTTCCCGGAGCGCTTGAGTGGCATACTTGGCAGACTCTCCCGGGAGGGCGACGGCATAGCAGAGGTGCGAAAACGTATCGATGGCAACATGAAGGAACTTCCATCGGCCAAAGGAAGCGACATGTGTGACATCTAATTGCCATCTAGAGTTGGGCCACAATCCGCGCGGGTTGACACCCTGGGGCTGGAGTGGCCCCAGGGGCAGCAAAGGTGCGCAGGAGCGGCACGCACGCACCAGATGTTTGCATGTCTCGATGGGAAGTTCTGGGAGGAGTCGATGGAGGGCGGGCGCACCAAGATGGAAGCGCGCATGCAAGGTCTTTGCCTGGTTGATAATGTCTCCTACGGCAGCTGCGGGGCTGAGGGCATTGATGGAAGCACCTTGGGCGGCCTGGTCAGCGAGATGGTTGCCGTGAGCCAAGGGGCCTGGGAGGCCTGAGTGGCTCCTAACATGGGCAATGAACCAGGGTTGTCGCCGCCTCTCTAAGAGGAGTTGAAGGTCAGCTAAGGCCAGGTTGATGTCCCGGTTGCCGATGCTAGCAGGCGGCAGGAAGGCCGCAAAGGCAAGGATACGAGAGACCTGCAGGCAGTAGAGACTGTCCGTGAAGATATTTACTGGCTGGTCCTGGAGGTATTGGAGAGCTAGAGTGACGGCTTTCAATTCGGCCACTTGGACAGAGCTGCTATGTCGGCGGGTGTGGCAGAGGGGTTGTGTGGAGTTTGGCTTGTAGAGGACTATAGCAAGGCAGTGCTTGGAGGCGTCAGTGAAGGCGATGGCGGCGTTGGGGAGTGGCTTGGAGGACGGGAACGGGAAATGGTCAGGAGCTGCGACGGGGAGCGTGCTGAGGCCTTGTATGAGGCGGTGCTGGGGGAAGTGATTATCGAATGGGCCGGAGAATAGGAGGAACAGTGCCTGCATATCTATGGAGTCCTTTAGCAAGTGAGTGACCTGCTGAGTTGTAAGGGGCCAAATGATGACATCTGGATGACGCCCGTAATGGTGGGTGGAGCGCTCAACAAGGGCGATGGCGAGCTGCGCGAACAGGACGGATTGGGGGGTGATTTTGCGAAGCTTGCTTTTGGCTAAATGGACCCACAGGAGTGGACCGTCCTGCCAGATGAGGCCAGTGGGGGTCCCACGGGTGGGAAGGACAAGTCCTGCAAATGGCTTGTCTGGGTCTATTCGCTGGAGCAAGCAGTCCATTAGGGCAGAGTTGACACAGCTCAGGGCGCACTCTGCTTCATACGACAGGGTGACCCTCTTTGTGGGTGCCTGTGATGGTGGGCCAGTGGTCTGAAGGAGCTGGAACAGAGGCTGCAGCTGATGTGTGGTGACTGGCAGCGACGGGCGCAGCCAGTTGAGCTGGCCACAAAGCTGTTGGAGATCATGGAGCGTCATGGTTTTGGGGACGTTTATAAGCGGCGCCATGGGCGTGACCGTTTCCGAGATTTCAAAGCCCAAGAATTGAAACGGTGGGTGGAAAACGGCTTTCTCTATGTTGATCTGAAGACCGATATCTTTCAGATTGGAGAGAAGACTGGCAACTATAGCTTGTAGTTTTGGCTCGCTCAGATGGGCTACAAGGATGTCATCCATGTAATGCACGATAGTGGCCTCGGAGGTTAAGGGCTCAATAGCAGTAGCCACAAACAGCTGGCAGATGGCAGGGCTGTTCTTCATGCCCTGGGGGAGGATTTTCCACTGATACCGTTTGGCAGGCCGGTGGTGGTTGGGCTGGGGAACAGTAAAGGCGAACCGTGGGCGGTCATCCGGATGCAGGGGGATAGAGAAGAAGCAGTCCTTGATGTCGAGGACTGCCACATACCAATCTCGCGGGAAGGCTGACGGGTGAGGCATGCCGGGCTGAGGAGAGCCCATGGGTTTGATGTGCTTGTTAACCTCTCGCAGGTCGTGGAGGAGGCGTGGCTTGCCAGATTTTTTGATGATGAAAAAAATGGGAGTATTGTATGGACTGGTGGAGGGCTCAACATGGCCAGCACGGAGCTGCTCTTCCACGAGGTCCTGAAGAATAGCTAGTTTCGGGGCAGTCATAGGCCATTGCTCCACCCAAATGGGTTCCTCTGTGTCCCATTGCAGAGGAACGGGTGCTGGAGGTCGAACGCGAGCAACGGCCAAAACTATTGGGGGGGCAGCGATGGCTGCGAAGTAAAAAGAACTGCGCCTGACTGGTGAAGAATGTCGCGCCCCCAAAGGACTTGCTTGATATCCCTGAGAACCAGGGGACGGAAGAACCCTGACCGTCCATCGGTGTCATGCCAGGCAAGATCTTCAGCCGCCTGTTGCGAGGAGGACTGGCCTGTGGCGCCTACGATGACGGGTCCGGCTGTGAGTGGGAAGTCACGAGCTTGGGAGAGTGGGATGCAGGAGATTTCGGCGCCGGTGTCAAGAAGGCCGTCCATCCACTTTCCATTGACCTTGATGGTGAGGCGCGGCTGCGAAGCGGGCGACATGGGAACGGACCAGTGGATGCCTACGGGCGGGGCTGGCGCGGGGCGATTGGAGCCTCTTGGTGGCGGGGCTGAGGCTTGCCCCGCTGCCCGTTTAAAGGCTGTCTCGGAACACGGCAATCGCGAGCCCAATGATACCCTTTTCCACAGCGCGGGCAGGGGGTGGAGGGCGGCCGGGCGGCAGGAACAGGGCGCGGTGGTGGCACCATAGGCTGGACTACGGGTTGCGGCAGAGCCGGAAGTTTGGGGCACTCCCGAGCGAAGTGGCCCAATTCGCCGCAGCGGAAGCAGGTGTTGGTTGTTTGGACTGCCGCGACAATAGCCGCTGCAAGCGCAGATGCTTGCCCAGAAACTCCGGAGCATGCGAGGACCCAGTCTTGGAGCGGCTTGTCACGAAGGGGACGAATGATGGCTTTGCAAGCTGGGTTAGCCCCCTCCTGCAGGATGTCCTTAACGAAGGACTCGCGGGCTGCATTGCCGACGACTCGCCTCTCTGCAGCGGCCTGCACACGAGCTACGAACTCATTAAACGGCTCCTCGGGTTTTTGGAAAAGCTTCACGAGGGGCTCTGGGGCGGCCGCGGCGCACGAACGGAAGGCTCGAAAAACACAGTCACAGAGCTGGATGAAAAACCCAGGCGGGGTGGCAGTGTAGGCGCTGGGATCGCCGTAAGGGCCGAACCCGAGAAATGCGTTTGCAGGGTAATGCACACCCTGACCAGCATTGTCGGCAATCTGATTGTCGATCAGGACACCGAGATGGGCTCGCCAGTCAATGAATTGCCCGGGGGAGAGAACCGCTCGGGCTAGAGAGATCCAATCGTAAGGGATGCAGCGAGGGATGGTCATACGCTCGAGAAGGTCTTGGGCATGAGGGCTGGCAAGGCCATCCTCTTTTATCGCGTTGCGGAGCATTTGGATGTCTTTGGGAGAAAAGGGCACCCACGCTTGTGGGCTCTGCGGAGTGCGAGCGGGATTGAGGGGGAACATCTGAGCCAGAGGCGGAGTGGGGGAGGTGAGAAAGGCGGTGTCGTACGCTGGTGGAGGAGGATTCCCGATGCTCCCGCTATTGCTGGGGCAGGCGGGATGCGAAGCGGGCCATGGAGGTGAGGCATTGGCGGTGCCACCGGGTGCCGGCCAGGAGGGCGTGGCGGCAACGGTGTTCCTGATTGGCCAAGATGGCGGCACGGTGACGTCACGCCTGACATCACTTCTGGCCTCGGGCCAAGATGGAGGAGTGGCCACGTCATTTCCAGGTACAGGCCAAGATGGCACCGGAGGCTCTGCCGGTTTAGCCGAAAATGGCGATCGGCAGGCATCCGGGACGGGACCGGATGGCGACGAGACAGGAAGAGGTGGGTAAAGGCGGGAAGAGGGCGCCGAGGAAGAAGAAGGAGGAGGTGCGCCATGTTGGCATTGTTTGCAGGACGCGGTGGGGGGGGGAGAAGGCGGGGGGTCGCCATGTTGGTTGGGGTCCGGATCGGAGGCTGTGGGGGGATCCAGTTCGAGCGCGGCCTCTAGCTGGGCGGACATAGAACGAGCATCGTCGTCTCCATCAGGATCGCAGGTGAGAGGGTGGCTAGGCTCACAGGCGAGAGCAGAGGCAGGGGAGGGCACACCTTGGAGACAGGCGCGGATAGCGACGAGGGTCGGGATAAGGCCGGGGGGAAACTGCTTGCGATCGTGCTCCATAGCGGACGTCACCCGCTGAATTAAACGTTCGTAGGTCTCTGGGCTCCAGAGAGCACAGGTGACGAGCCAAGGGTTAAAGGGTAGGAGAAGGTCCCAATACCGCTGTAGCTGACGGAGAGAGACCTTCACGTGGTGAGTCTCTAAGAGGGCAGCGAGCAGGTGGACTTGAGGAACCTGACGGGATGAGAGGGAGGCCCCCATCGCGGCAGAGGGCTCAGGAGGGGGGTGAAGGGAGCAACGCCGGAGAGTCCCTACCTTGAGCGTCGGCACGGGAGGACGGCGATGGGTCCCGTGCGAGGGGTCAGCAGCGGGCTGGCCAGACAAGGGGCCGTAGCTGGGGTCCCTGTTCGGGCACCACCTGTTGGCCTCCGCTGCTGCACTGCAGGCGGGTCACTGCAGGCGAGTCACTGCCGGGGATCGGGCCTATGCCACGGCCGGACCGGGGCGGCAGCGGGCGGCTCAAGGCTTGGTGGGGACGCGCGGTTCGATGGAGGAAAAACCACGGAGACGAGGTCTATGCGCAGGTCTGATTTTATTCGGGAAGTACATGGGGTTTTATAGTGTCATGGAGGCGGGGAGGTTGTGGGAGGGGCATGTCCGCGGGGCAGCTGAGGATTGGCTGCAGAGGCAAGGGCGGACCTGCAGTTTATGACGTAAGCCATTGATGGCAGAGGGGGTTGTTTCCGAGGTTGTGCCGGGGCGGATACGGGATGAGGGCGGTTGAAATGAGGCGGGGAGAACAGCGATCGGCTGGGAGGGGGAAGATAACAGTGGCTGGGAGGAGGGGCGGAGGGAGGCAGCAGCACAAACTGCTGCTGAGAAGGGCCATAATACAGGGAGGTTACGAGGAACAGGCGGGCAAAGTGTAAGGAAGCGAAAGGCAGGGTGGGAGCAGGGGACAGTATCTGATTTATTTTTGTTAATACACCAAGTATGAAGTAATTAGGTAATTCGAAGAATCAACTGAAACAAATGTAATAACCCAGGCGATCCTTTCAAACGAGAGAGCACCTGAGGCGTCCTTTGTCATTAATGTTATTCTCTCTGCATAGCCATTACTTATTGGGAATATTTAAAGGACTATCATAAAATGAAAACTGCAAGAAAAGAAAAAAATCTTTTCAGTACAGTTTCTCTGTGACCAATATGTATGTGGGCGTGTGCTTCTCATCCTCTGTCTCTTTTCACTCTTGCTCTCTCTCTCTCACACACACCAACATATAAACATAACTAGTTATAATCATGTATTCCAACAGGGCTGATGCTTATTTTTCCTGAAAATAATTATTCTATTTCAACAGTTTAGAATGAAGCAATGTAGTAATATTAGCAATATATGGACATTGCCATTATAGGTAATATTTACTCTAAAATACAGATTATACTGTGAATACTCAAAATTTTTCATCTCTGTTAAATTAAGCGAAAATGTTCCTTAAATGTTTTGAGGCACCATCAGTACATTCATTTTCTTCTCTAATGGTTAGTAGTTTGAAGAGAGTATACAATTAAGATCTTCATGAAAGATACTTAATGATCATTTTGGCAATATTTTGTTTGCAGGAATAAAAGTCAGTTGAGAATATCAAAGTATGAGATTAATCAGAAAAAGAAAAAGTTAATCATGCTTTGTTAGGAGTAAATCAATAGTGTTTTTTCAACATTCTAAGACTAAAGGAAATTTACATTTTAAGTAGTAACAATTTTTTGGAACTTCCAATGTAATGGGTAGCAGATTGAAGAAACACAAAAAAATTAAATTTTGTTGGTTTAAATGTATTGGGTCTATTCATGATATCCATTTCCTTTCACTCCTATAAAATAACTCTAATGTTGCTAAAAATGAGAACATGATGCATCTTAGCAGCTTATTAGATTAATTTGGAATATAGTGATCCTGACTTTCATTTGTGGTGCATAAAATACAAGTTCAAATTAATGAATATTTATTGTGATTCTACAATATGCAAAAAAGGATGTATTTGTTCCCTGTATTAGTCAGGGTTCTCTAGGGAAACCAAACCAATAGGAGATATCTGTAAATAGTATGGGATTTTATAAAATTGTCTCTTGCAAATGTGGTGATGCACAAGTCCAAATTCAGCAGGGCCCCCAATGAAGGTCCTTGATGAGTTCCCAGGGGACACTGGCTATCTGAAGTACAGAAGAGAATTTTCTCTCTGAATGTTGAAACAACTTCTCCTTTTAAGGATTTCCCGTGTAGCAGTTTAATATTATTAATGAATTCCAAAAAGAAATATTGGATTATGCTTGTAATCTGATCTGTACCTGGGAATGATTGAGTTATGATTAGGGCATTGCATCCCCAGCCCCTGGTGGGTGGGGACTCACAGAAAAAAGGCATGGCAAAGCACAGAGTTGGGAATTCTGATGTTAGAGTTTGATGCTGAAGACACGGGAAGTCAGCACCCAGAGGAAAGAGAAGCCAGAATCAGGAAGGAACCTTGAACCCAGAGAAAAGCAAGTCCCAGGAACTAAGAACCCAGGACGCCTGAACCCTCACAGATGTCATCAGCCATGTTGCTCCAAATAGACTTTAGTGAGGGAAGTAACTTATGCTTTATGACCTGGTATCTGTAAGCTCCTATCCCAAATAAATACCCTTTATAAAAACCAACCAATTTCTGGTATTTTGCATCAGCACACCTTTGGCTGACTAATTCACCCTGATTGGATGAGATGTCACTCATTGCTGATGTCAACCTCCTCAGTTGATTGTAGATGTAACCAGCCATCTAGGCAATCAACTCACCAATAATTAAAGTTCATGAAATGCCCTTGTATTACTTGCTTGACCAAATAACTGGGCACCATTTACTGGGAGAGTTGACACATTAGCCCAACCATTACATTCTTCTAAAAAACCCCAAAGGAAAAACATTAACTCATTGAAACACTAATTAGGTAAAATTGAAAGAGAGTCAGCTACCATTATCACTGAAGTATTAGAAATCTTAGGTCAAAAAGACTAGAATTATATTTCTTTCTAAACCTTCCACGCCCAGTGAAAATTTGTGAGGATGAAAAGCTTTCATTGGTGTACCAGAACTGGCTCATAATGGCTTGTGAGAGCCAATTGTTAAATTTTCAGTAATTTGATAAGCCAGATGTGAAGCACAGCCATTATTAAAAATTAAGTTATATGAATTTACAGTTAAATAAATTATATAAAAATTAAGGTGACATATAGTTAATAGTAAATTTATCAAAATGTTATTCCATGAATTTTAACAAATGCACCTCATTAATGCAAAACACACACACAAAGAAAAACAAAGAAGACAGAGAAAACTCATCACTTCCTAATTATTTTGCAAAACTTTTCCATTATCTATTTTCTTGAGGTTGTTTTTATCTATTGTATCAGAAATACTAGGTAATGGAATGGTGTGCTACTGTGTATCCCTTCCCAGCCTGCATTTAATAACGTCTCCTTGGAACTTGAAATCGGCCATGGTGGGAGTAATTATACAAGGAAATCAGCAAATGCTACAAATGACAAGTTTTTTTGTTTGTTTCAATGAACCAGTTCTTAAACATTTATCAGCACACCTTTGTTCATACAGCACATTAGGCTGGAATCCTAGATCTGAGGAAGAATTGAAAATGAGATACACAATATTTTATCAAACAGATGAGTAAGTTTGTTTCTGAGAGTGTTTTGCAAGAGGAAATTGAGGAAGATAGGTAATATCCCCAATGAGTTAGTCAGGCCTCATGATCACTTGGTGTCCCAATAATCAGAATTACATCTCTACCACAAGCATGCCAGGTGTTGTTTTTCAAAAGATGTGTATGGCATGGCTCTTCTCCAGAATCCTAGAAGTCTGTGCTGTGATCCTGTGATTGGAGATTACTACAAACCATGCAGTTTTCCCCAATGGCCCCCAATACCATAAGGTCTGTTCTGGCAAATGGCCTAAACAGCAGGATTGCTTGAACCACAGCCTGGACCTGCTGCAGAGCTTTTTCCTGCTCTATACTCCACTTAAAGCTGACCAATTTTAGTGTCGCCAATATATGGGTCATAGCACTATTCCAAGGAATGGGAATGTGTTACTGCCAGAAACTGAAGAGACCAGGGGGGTGTTCCTTCTTTGCAGTGGTAGGTACAAGATGCAAAATGTTTTCCTTTATTATTGAGGGAATGTCCTAGCACACCCTAGACAACCAGAGTCCTAGAATTTTTGTAAATGTGGTGGTTCCTTGAATTTTCATGGGATTTATCTCCTACTCTCTTGAGTGCCTGTGTCTTATTGTTGTAAATGTACAAAGGCACTTCTTGCTTAACCAGTCAGACTAGCATGATGTCATCAGAAAAATGGACTATTATGATATTCTGGGGGTGTGTAACTGATCTATATCTCTGGACTATTTTATGACAGAGGAAAGAATTAATGTAGCCCTGGGGGAAAACTATAAATTTATACCGTTGTATGTTCCAAGTGAACACAAACTGTTTCTGATTCTTTTATCTGATAGGAATTGAAAAATAATGCATTCTCCAATCAACAGCCACATACCATATGCATGAGAGCATATTAATTTGATCTAACAAAGATACTGTTTCTGGTACAGCAGCTGAAATTGAGGCTAAAACTTGGTTGAGTTTGCAAAAGTCCACTTTTATATTATAGGGCCAGTTTTTAGAAGGACCAGACTTGGTTGCTTCCATGGAGATATAATGGAGGCCACCACTCCTGCATCCTTTAGGTCTTTAAGAGTGGCATTAATTTCTGCCATTTCCCCCAAGATGAGATATTTTTTTTGATTTACGATTTTTGTTCGGGAGGGTTGCAATTGTAGAGGCTCCCACTTGGCCTTTCCCACTATGATAGCCTTCACCCTTGTGGTTGTGTCAACTCTCAAGGATGCTCATTTCAATTGTACATTTGAGCCCAAGGAAATGACCAATGGATCGGTCCATAGACTCATTGGAACCCCATAATCCAGACCTGTACCATGACTCCATTTATTATCTGGCCCCCATTTGCCCCACTCCAACAGGGAGTCCATAAGAATGCTTCAGGTATCCAAGTATCATTGTCAACTTGGATCCTGTGTCCAGCAATCCTCAAAATGTTTAGATGTTACACTTTCTCTAGAGTAAATGACTGTGGGGCCCTTTACAGATGGACTGGGGGAATCCTTATCTGTATGTTTATCATAGTGTGGCAGGGTCTTTCCTCCTAGTGACTAACCTCTGATTCAGTCAGTAGGTTTTGTTTCTGAAAACTGACTTAGGTCTGGGAACTGGGCAAGGAATAAGAATTTTGTTGGGGTGATTAGGCTCAGTCACCTGATCATCCATCCTCGATTTCATTTATTTGATTTTATGGATTGAGTAGCTGCTTTTTATTTTCTCCCTAACAATGCCATGTTTTGCCAAACATCCCCATTACTCTTTGAAGGCCAGTGCCCTCTAGCTCTTGTTCCAGACTTGTTATTCATTACTATAATTATAACAACCCAGTTTCTAATGGCTATAACACCTCCTCTGACTTCTAATATTTCAGGGTCCTATCATCCCCATTTTTATGAGTGAGGCTATTTCTGTAACAGCATACCTTATCATCACCACTGGACAATAGAGGACTGTCACCATAAAACTTTTTTGTGATGTTGGTCCCTCTCACCATCACATTTCTGATTGCTTTGGTAAATGGTATATCCTCTGTTTGGTTTTATAACCTTCCATAGCATACCCACTCTAGCATTCCCTCTTCTCTGAATATTCCCTATCTGTCACAGTAATTCTGGAATTTCTATTTAGTGTGGTACATTGTTTTTTCCATGTTTGCCAAAGGAAGCCATCCTTGGGTTCTTTGCCAAGGAGTTAAATCCTGTTTCCTGGAAGGGTGTTTGTGAATCAAAAAACTCTCCCTTTATCTTATGCTCCCCCATCCTTAGTCAATCACTCTCAGAATCCAGCTCCACATATATTGCCCCAATTACTTCCAGTATATGTTGGCTGGGAGCTACAGGTCATTTGAAGTAGAATCCCTTCCTTCTCTTTACAGGCCAGCATTTCCATGGCCAGGCTATTTATGATGTGTCATAACCGTTGTTTATTTGCCTAGTGATGAAGGGGATGATAGGGACAGATACTGAGGGAAGACACACAAGTTGTCTTGTGCTGGATAAGCATTTGCATCATCTTCAAACAAGTGGGCAAGGCTACCTTTCACAGGCAGGAGGGGCCAGAGGGTTCAGGAGAATCTGTGGATTTAAGATTTTGAGCATACCAACCTAGTTGTCCCCACCCACAAAGTCAGGGCCCTATCCTTTCCCAACCAAGATTATGAAATTTTCATTAAAACTCTGATTTGTTGAAAATTCTTTCTCCAGAGCTTTGCTACTCTTAAAATTAAATCCTGGGCCTGGTATTCAGTTTTCTTTGTCCTCTGTCTGGAGAAGACACATTTGGTTGTCAATTAATCTCTTTATCTTTTATCATCTTTTTCCAAAGCATCAATATTAGCAACAGTCACCCATTTCCACTGTCATTATAGCTACTCTTTTCCCCATATTTCTCAAGTGCCTGAACCATAGCACCAGCTAATGCATTCCTTTCCACCAGTATAACATCCCATTTCACTAGCAGTGAAAGATTTAATAATGGTACTTCTACCTTGCACCATACTATATTCCACCTATCACCAGAAATGGGATTCTCATTGCTAATTGGGTGGCAGATGATCCAGTTCTGAAATTTACTCTCAGCATTTGCTTTTTCAGTTCTGGCACCAGCATAGAAAGGTGACTCTAAGACAGAGCTTACAGTATCAGAGAGTTATTAGGTACTGCTTTGGGGAACAACTGTGGAAAAGAAAGGACGGAAGCAAGACTGAGAAGAGGGAGAAGTTGAGCTGTGTTGAGTCAATGGAGGAGATCCTACAGGAAGTTCTAAAGCTTGGTTAATTTCTTGGAGTTACCGTGAGTTGAAGCGAGGTGGCCAGAATCTTGAATCAATCATAAGTATGAGCAACCCTCATACTTATGTGGTATGGAAGGTGGCATGACCTTGGGCAAGGCAGCTTTCTGTTGCTGAGGCAATCTTTGAAGAGGCCTAAGAGCAATATTCCCAGAGGCTGACCAACAGGGGTGGGGTGGATTTCTTTCTTGAAGGATTTAGGTGGCAATTACAGCATCCATCAACCATAACAAGCAAAATATCTCTGATAATTTCTAGATTTCCACCTAGAGGTGGATGTGGTAAATAAATACAAAAAAAAAGTTTAATGACTTCATATTAGATTCAAGCATATGAAACAGACATTTTGTAGGTCAAAATAACTTAACATTAACAATTTCATATAATCCAACCTAATAGTAGAGTAAATGTGTAAGGAATCTGCACTGGGCATGTGGTCATATTTAAATGTTCAAGCATTCTAAAGTGATTTATCAAATAACTTCACCTCCCAAACAAGCTCTATTTCCCCACCCTCTGCATTTTGGTTATAGTCCTTACAAACCCTGCTCTCAAAACATCTCATGTCAGCCACAACCATTGGTAAAATAAACCTCATGAATGCAATAAGAACTTACCTATTTCTGTTTCCCGCATTCACACCTCTGAGTATTGAATCGTGTTGTTCTCCTCACCTGGAATGTTCTCTGCTCTGTCCCACATACCAACTAAATAACAGCAATAGCAGCATCCTTTCCCAAATTACCTCCTCCTCAATGTTTCTTTTGATGATGCCAAGCATTGTGGTATTTTCCCTGAGTTTCTTTAGCATTTAAGGCTAGCTCAACACAGTCTAGGATTTAATAATGGTGTGTGGTATTTTATGGAAAGTTTCTTTTTCATGTGGCTTATTTTTGTTTCACCAGCTAGATGTGAGTTCCTAGAAGGTAGAGAATGTATGTTTACTTCCTTGATTTTGCCCATATCTCTAGTGCAGAAACTGAACCTGATGATCTCTCAGCTTCTGGGTACCACTGATTTCAACTTCTGGATCCCAGGGCCTTCTCTCTCAGCTTCTGTGGGTTTCTCTGTGTCTCTGCAGCTTTATTCTATAGCTGTGTGGTTTTTTATTCCCCTGTTTATGAAGGACTCCATTAAGAAGATTAAGACCCACCCTGGGTCTTGTCTTACTGAAGTAACCTAACCAAAAGAAAGGTCCCTTAACTGAATCTAATCAAAAGGATCTTTCTACAGTAGTTTTAACACCCACAGTAATGGATTAGCTTGAGAAAATAATTTTCTGGGGCCCACAAAAGACTCAAACTACCATAGACCTTTTCAGGTTATTGGAACTTTAAAGATTTCACTCACACTCTTGCTCCTACTCATGACAGAATGGAGAAGAAACAGTGTCAAAGAGATAGAAGAAAAAATAATTTTCACATCTTTTAATTCTACAGTCTCCATTTGTCTATTGCTATATAATAATCCACCCCCAAAATTAATGGCTTAAAACAATACCAATCATTTATTTTGCTCACAAATCTGAAATTTGGGCAGGGCTTTGCAGTGCAAGCTAGTCTCTGTCCTATGTGCCATCAGCGCAACTAGGAGCTAGAGGATACACTTCCAAGAGGGCTCATTTACATGACTGACAAGTTAGGGGTGGCTGCCAGTTGGGTTGCTCAGCTAGGGCTGAGGGTTGGGAGTGAGAGGACTGTTGGATTCATCACAACATGGTGGCTGAGTTTCAAGAGTAAGCATCTCATATCTAATTGATTATGTCTGGATATTATTAAAGAATTTAGCTGAGAAGCCCCAGTATTGCCTGATCCTTTATCTGTTTTTCACTTATAACCAGCTTACTTCAAAAGGAATTTGAAGCAGAAGCGCTCATTATTTAAGATAGGCATTGTAAACTTTATTTTATTTTATTTTTTTAATTTTTTTATTTTTTATTGACTTTGTAATAATATTACATTAAAAATATATATGTGAGGTCCCATTCAACCCCACCCCCCCACCCCCCCCTCTCCCCCCCCCCAACAACACTCGTTCCCATCATCATGACACATCCATTGGATTTGGTAAGTACATCTTTGGGCACCTCTGCACCTCATATACATTGGTTCACATCATGGCCTATACTCTCCTCTATTCCATCATGTAGGCCCTGTGAGGATTTACAATGTCCGGTGATTACCTCTGAAGCACCATCCAGGGCAGCTCCATGTCCCGAAGACACCTCCACCTCTCATCTCTTCCTGCCTTTCCCCATACCCTTTGTCCATTATGTCCACTTTTCCCAATCCAATGCCACCTCTTCTATGTGGACACTGGATTGGTTGTGTCCATTGCACCTTTATGTCAAGAGGAGGCTCAGATTCCACCTGGATGCTGGATGCAATCCTCCCATTTTCAGTTGTAATCACTCTAGGCTCCATGGTGTGGTGGTTGTCCTTCTTCACCTCCATCTTAGCTGAGTGTGGTAAGTCCAATAAATCAGATTGTAGGTGCTGGAGTCTGTTGAGGCTCAGGATCTGGCTATCACATTGTCAGTCCAGAGATTCAAATCCCCTAAATATATCTTAAACCCCAACATTAACTGCACCTCCAGCACATTAGCATGAAAGTCTTATGAAGGGAGATCCCATCTGAGTCCAGATTCATCACACATAAACACCATTTCCAAAGAGGGGCCATCTGCCCTGGTAGTTAACCCCATCGGCCATGACCATAACTCCCATGGGTCTCTTTAGCCCTCAAAGGAACCAATATCTGGGGGTTGTATCTGCTTTATCTGTCTCTCTGACTCTGCTCAGTTGTGCATGAGGGCAAACCTTCTGCCAGCCTCCAGACTCTTTTTTAGAAACTCGTAGCCATATAAACTCATTTCTCCTTTCCATTTCCCCCTTACTTTAGGTCAAACAGCATTTTAAAGTCATGGTATTTTATGTAGACATGGATATTCTGCTGATCCGCATTGAACCTTCCGTATAAGGTCATTTTCCAGTTGCATCATCAGTTGGTAGTTGATAGTGGTCCCTCGTTGCCAGGGAGGCTCATCCCCGGGTGTCATGTCCCACGCTGGGGGGAAGGCATTGCTTTTACATGCTGAGTTTGGCTTCGAGACTGGCCACATTTGAGTAACATGAAGGCTGACAGAAGGAAATTCCCAGGCACAAAGTTGCTCTAGGCCTTGTTATTATTTTGGGTTTATCAGCTCACAAGCATAGTCATTAGTATCAGGGGCTCACTGTTGAACCCTCACTCCCTCCCGGTCCCCACCACTGTACCTGGGAGACTGTCGCTGCTCCCCTAGGGACCACGACAGAGCACCACTGGCCAGGAACCCAGTACCCCCCCTACTGTGGTTTTTAATTGTTGCCACTATGAGTATATCCAAACATTACCATGCACCCTGGACATATGTTCTGTACAGCTCCCTGTCAGTCATATATCATCTGTCATTGGTATCCCATACCAGTATCCCTCCATTGCCATTGTTGAAACACTCTGTGATCCAGAACTCCCCGAAATTTGAAGCCCAATATAATGTCATGGTCCCTTACTAGGGAATGGCATATAGCGATGAGTTTAAAGGATAGATAAAGAACTTGGATAAAGTTAGATAAAGAACTTAGATAAAGAATGTTGACTTGAAAAAATTCCACATCCTATTTTTTTCTTTTTTTTTTTTTTTTTCGCCCCCCCCCCCCTAATTATTCAGCTTTTCTTCACAGGAGTCCTAGACCACAGCAATGTATATATATAATATACAGCACTCCCACACATCCACCAGAAAACCTTTTCCCTTCCACAGTGATACTCTTACGCACTATTCATATCATATTTACTTAAAGTGATGTACAGAGTCTGAGACATTAGCTTTCTAACAAGGTGACATCTGTGTTTACATTATGGTGCATACTTTAGGATACACAGTTCTTTACATTTTTAGTTATCCTATGTTTTACATTATGGTTTACATTATCAGTCTGTCATCTCCTATATGTTATGGTGTAATATTACATGTTTTATATCCATCCTTGTGTACTCTCAAGAAACTCCTCTCTTACCCCCCATTTACTTTGGTTCCACACATTTAACGTCCATTTTCCCTTCCACCTTGGTGCCCTCAGTGATAGCCAACCTCCGTTTCCTGAGGAGCCACTTCCAGAGATAGATGGAATAGTGTTCAGGGCCTAACTTGCTCAACTGCCCCAATGCCCTGGGAGCCACCCTTTCTTTCGAGGGATACAGTTCCCTCTATTGGATGGCATTAGTCCTCCCCAGGATGTGGGTCCACCCCCACTCTCACTACTTGGGTTTCTACCCCATGGTGTCACCCACTCTGGCAGAATGAGCATTTAGACATTCCCCAGGAGCCCGTCCTGCATCAGACCCTCCCCTCCGAGCATTCTAAACTGGTAACCCTCTTTATTATATTTTGATATGATTTTCTCGGCATTTTACTCTCCACCAACACCTGACCCTCTCCTGTTTCGTATGCTACCCCTCCCTCCCCCCACTTTTGGGCAACGTTACCCACCCGTCCCTCCCCAGCCACCCTCAAACCCGCAAAGCCCCAAGCAAAGGCAACCCCTTGCCCCCCTTTTATCTCTTCTTTGTGTTCATACTTACCTCCATCTCGTCTTAAATTCCACCCCTGCAGACATCGGCTCATATCCTTCCTCCACCCTCCGATTTCCTGCAAGCCTATCGTTCAGTCTCTTGCTATCTAGGGCAGCTTGTTTATTTCATATCATTGAGGTCATGTAGTATTTGTCCTTCAATGCCTGGGTTGCTTCACTCAACATAAGGTTCTCAAGATTCATCCATGTTATCACATGTGTTTGTAGTGTGTTTGTTCTTACAGCCGAGTAGTATTCCATTGTGTGTATATACCACATTTTATTGATCCACTCGTCTGTTGATGGGCATTTGGGTTGATTCCAACTTTTGGCAATGGTGAACAATGCTGCTATGAACATTGGTGTACATATATTGGTTTGTGTTCTTGTTTTCAGTTCTGCTGGGTATATTCCCAGCAGTGGTATTGCTGGGTCATATGGCAAATCTATGGCTAGTTTTTTGAGAAACCGCCATACTGTTCTCCAGAATGGTTGGATCCTTCTGCATTCCCACCAGCAGTGGATGAGTGTTCCCCTTCCTTCACATCCTCTCCAGCACTTGTATTCTTCTGTTTTTTTCATAGCTGCCAATCTTATGGGTGTAAGATGGTATCTCATTGTGGTTTTGATTTGCATTTCCCTGATAGCTAGAGATTTGGAACATTTTTTCATGTGCTTTCTTGCCATTTGTATTTCTTCTTCGGAGAAGTGTCTGTTTAAGTCTTTTTCCCATTTTTTAAATGGATTGTTTATCTTTTTATTTTCAAGATGTAGGAGTTCTTTATATATGCAAGTTATAAGTTTCTTATCAGATATATGATTGCCAAATATTTTCTCCCACTGTGTGGGCTCCCTTTTTACTTTCTTGACAAACTCCTTTGAGGTGCAGTAGGCTTTAATTTTGAGGAGGTCCCATTTATCTATTAGTTCTTTTGCTGCTCGTGCTTTTGGTGAGATATTCATAAATCCATTACCTATTACAAGGTCCTGTAGATGTTTCCCTACACTGCTTTCTAAGGTTTTTATGGTCTTGGCTCTTATATTTAGGTCTTTGATCCATCTTGAGTTGATCTTTGTATAAGGTGTGAGATGGTAATCCTCTTTCATTCTTCTACATATGGCTATCCAGTTCTCCAGACACCATTTGTTGAATAGGCCACTCTCTCCCAGTTGAGAGGGTTTGGTGGCTTTATCGAATATTATGTGGTTGTATATGTGAGGTTCTATATTAGAGCTTTCAATTCGATTCCATTGGTCTATATGTCTCTCCTTATGCCAATACCATGCTGTTTTCACCACCGTAGCTTTATAGTATGTTTTGAAGTCAGGTAGTGTGATTCCTCCAATTTCGTTTTTCTTTTTCAGTATGTCTTTGGCTATTCGGGGTCTCTTTCCTTTCCAAATAAATTTCATAGTTAGTTTTTCTAGTTCCTTAAAGAAGGCTGCATTGATTTTTATTGGGATTGCATTGAATGTGTAGATCAATTTTGGTAGGATAGACATCTTAATAATGTTCAGTCTTCCTATCCATGAACAAGGAATAGTCTTCCATTTATTTAGGTCTTCTTTGATTTCCTTGAACACTCTTGTATAGTTCTCAGTGTATAAGTTCTTTACCTCTTTAGTTAAATTTATTCCTAAGTATTTGATTTTTTTATTTACTATTGTGAATGGTATTTGTTTCTTAATTTCCTCCTGATCTTGCTCATTATTGGTGTACAGAAATGCTACTGATTTTTGCGCATTGATCTTATAACCTGCGACTTTACTAAACTCATTTATGAGTTCTAGAATCTTCGTTGTAGATCTCTCAGGGTTTTCTATGTATAGGATCATGTCATCTGCAAATAATGAAATTTTGACTTCTTCCTTTCCAATTTGAATGCCTTTTATTTCTGGTTCTTGCCTCAGTGCTCGAGCAAGTACTTCTAAGACAATGTTAAATAGGAGCGGCGACAGTGGGCATCCTTGTCTTGTTCCTGAGTTTAGAGGGAAGGAGTCTAGGATTTCTCCATTGTAAACAATATTGGCTTTAGGTTTTTCATATATACTCTTTATCATGTTCAAAAAATTTCCTTGTATTCCAATCATTTGGAGTGTTTTTATCAAGAAAGGGTGCTGTATTTTGTCAAATGCTTTTTCCGCATCAATAGATATAATCATGTGATTTTTTTCCTTCAATCTGTTTATATGGTGTATTACGTTGATTGATTTTCTTATGTTGAACCATCCTTGCATACCTGGGATGAATCCCACTTGGTCGTGGTGTATAATTCGTTTAATGTGTTGTTGAATACGATTAGCAAGTATTTTGTTAAGTATTTTTGCGTCTAGGTTCATTAGAGAAATTGGTCTGTAATTTTCCTTTCTTGTGATGTCTTTGTTTGGCTTTGGTACTAGGGTAATGTTGGCATCATAGAAGGAGTTGGGTAATGTTCTTTCTGTTTCGATGGTTTGGAATAGTTTCAGCAGGATTGGTGTCAGTTCTTTCCGGAATGTTTTATAGAATTCACCTGTGAAGCCATCTGGCCCTGGGCTCTTCTTAGTTGGGAGATTTTTAATAACTGATTCTATCTCTCTGCTTGTGATTGGTTTGTTAAGATCATCAATTTCTTCTTTTGTCAATATGGGCTGTTTATGTGTTTCTAGGAATTTGTCCATTTCCTCTAGATTGTCGTTTTTGTTGGAATATAGTTTTTCAAAATATCCTCTTATGATAGTCTTTATTTCTGTGGGGTCAGTGGTGATATCGCCTTTCTCATTTCTTATTTTGTGTATTTGCATCTTCTCTCTTTTTTTCTTTGTTAGTGTTGCTAAAGGTTTGTCAATTTTGTTAATCTTCTCAAAAAACCAGCTCTTGGTCTTGTTTATCTGTTCAAGTGCTTTCTTATTTTCTATTTCATTTAGTTCTGCTCTTATCTTTGTTATTTCCTTCCTTCTTCTTCCTGTTGGGTTACTTTGTTGTTGTTTTTCTAATTCCTTCAAATGTGCAGTTAGTTCTTCAATTTTTGCTCTTTCTTCTTTTTTGATATATGAATTTATGGCTATAAACTTCCCTCTCAGTACTGCTTTTGCTGCATCCCATAAATTTTGGTATGTTGTGTTGTCATTATCATTTGTTTCAAGGTAGTCATTGATTTCTTTTGAGATTTCCTCTTTGACCCACTGTTTTTCTAAGAGTGTGTTGTTTAATTTCCAAATCGTGGTGTGAAATCTGGGCTTCTTTCCCTTGCAAATCTCCAGCTTGACTCCACTGTGGTCAGAGATAATGTTTTGTATGATTTCAATCTTTCTGAATTCGTTCAGCCTTTCTTTGTGGCCTAGCATATGATCTATCTTGGAGAATGATCCATGTGCGCTTGAGAAAAATGTATATCCTGCTGTGTTTGGGTGTAGCGATCTATATATGTCTATTAGATCGAGCTCCTCTAATATACTATTCAGATGTTTTGTTTCTTTGGTGATTCTCTTTTGAGATGTTCTGTCCAGAGTTGATAGTGGTGTATTAAAATCCCCCACTATAATTGTAGATGTATCTATTCTTTCACTTAGTTTTTCCAGCGTTTGCCTGACGTATTTAGAGGCACCCTTGTTAGGGGCATAGATATTTATGATTGTTCGATCTTCTTGACAGATTTTCCCTTTGACTAAAATGTAGTATCCTTCTTTGTCTCTCACAATTGTTTCACATTTAAAGTCTATTTTGTCTGATATTAATATAGCTACTCCTGCCTTTTTTTGGTTATTGTTAGCTTGTATGATTGTTTTCCAGCCTTTCACTTTCAATCTCCATGCGTCTCTGGGTCTAAGATGTGTCTCTTGTAGACAGCATATGGATGGGTCATATTTCCTTATCCAGTGTCCCAGTCTGAATCTTTTGATAGGTGAGTTTAATCCATTGACATTCAGTGTTATTACTATCAAGGAATTATTTGTGTTAGCCATATTTTGATTGGATTTATGTTTGTCATATTTTGTTTGTATATTTTTTTTGTCTTTTTTGTTGTTGTTGTTGGTCTTATACTCTCCTCCAACTTTGCCTTTCCTGTTTTTTCCTTTCTTCCTGCAGAACTCCCTTTAGAATTTCTTGAAGGGGAGGTTTCTTGTTGGTATACTCTTTCAGTTTCTGTTTGTCTGCGAATATTTTGAACTCTCCATCATGTTTGAATGCTAGTTTAGCTGGATAGAGTATTCTTGGTTGGAAATTTTTTTCCTTTAGTACCGTGACTATATCATACCACTGTCTTCTTGCCTCCATGGTTTCAGAAGAGAAATCAGCACTTAATCTAATTGAGCTTCCCTTGTATGTGATGGTTTTCTTTTCTCTTGCTGCTTTTAGGATTTTCTCTTTGTCTTGAGCATTGGATAATTTGACAAGTATATGTCTTGGGGTGGGCCTGTTGGGGTTTATGACTTGTGGAGTGCGCTGTGCTTCTTGGATATGTACATCTGTCTCTTTCAGTAGATTTGGGAAGTTTTCAGCCATTATTTCCTGCAACACTCTTTCTGACCCCTTTCCCTTCTCTTCACCTTCTGGAATGCCTATAATACGTATGTTTGAGCGTTTTGCATTGTCATTCAGGTCCCTAAATCCTAATTGGATTTTTTCTATCTTCTTATTGACCCCTTCTACTATCTGTTTGATTTCTGATGTACTGTCTTCCACATCACTAATTCTCTGCTCTGTCTCTTCTAGTCTGCTGATATTTGCTGCAAGTGTATTTTTGATTTCTTGAACTGTGGTGTTCATTCCCATCATATCTGTTATGTTTTTGCGTATGTCTGCAATTTCCCCTCCAAGTGATGTCTTCATGTTGTTAACCTCTTTCATTACTGCATCAAATTTGTCGGTGATAAATGTTCTGAGATCTTTCATTGCTTGTGCCAAGTTTTGCTCCCCTTCGTGATTATTGGTTTGTTGATTGGATTCAGCCATGTTTTCCTGATTATTCGTTTGGTTCGTAGATTTTTGTTGCTTCCTGGTCATCTCTTTATTTTGATGAATTTAATCAGTTCCTTAGCTTCTTTGTCTGCTCTTGGAGGTTAATTAGTTGTTATTTTTGCACAGGTGTTATATCTTCTCTTTGTCACTTTTTTCTTCTTATTCTAGTTACTTGTTGTTGGTTAAGTTCACTTTAGAGGAAAGTATTAGTGTTGGGGAAAGGCAATTGTGTAAGCAAGGGAAAAGTGTAAAGTTGTATTGGTGATGTATGTTAATAAAGCAGGAATATGAGATCTGGAAGGATGGAGGTTAGATTCATGTAGATTGTATAGAGTTATAGCTGTAGGTAGAGTACCTTTTATGAAGTTGATGACTGAATTTGGGAGGAATATGGTATGAACTACACAGCTATTGTTTTCATGAGAGAGGGAAAAAGAAAAGAAAGGTAATAGTTTCAAGAGTGGATAATAGACAGAAAACAGAACAAAGGTATTAGAAATTAAGAGTTAGACACTTTGTGGATCAAAGAACGGGAGGTGGGGGGTGGAATATAGGAGAGACAGTAGATGATAGTGGATATCAAGATGCAGGGGAAGGGGGATAGTGTAGGTAGCCTAAATCAGTTCACACAGAAATGAGGCAGTGGAGGATGGGAAAACCCAGCAAATGTGAGGTGTTCCCTGTAGCACCTATTGTATACTTGAATTAAAGTAAAAATAAGTGGAAGATGAGGGACAAGAGGGAAAGAGAAAACCGAAGAAAAAAAAAAAAGAAAAAAAAAAAAAAAAACCAAACTAATTATAATAAAGAAAAAAGAAAGGCAAGAAGAAAGGAAGAAAGAAAAAGAGGATGGGCAAACGGTGGGGAACGGATAGGGAGAAGAGAGATACAGGTACACACGTGTCACAATTGCAACACTATCTAAAACAACAACTTCCCCCCGCTTTGCCCTAAAACCCCCCCGTCTGTCTGCCCAAATGGGTCTGCAAGCACCTCCCTTCCCACAAACCCCCAATAGGCCGCCCAGGGCCCACGAACTCCCCAGTACTGCAGATGCTCAAAAAAAAAAAAAAACAGAAAACCCTCGGCAGGCCCGGCGGGAGGCTTGGACCGGCTCTGCCCGGCTCCTCACGCCGCCTTGGCCTGGCCTGGCTCCGCCCAGCTCCGCTCGCTACAGCGGCCCAGCCGGCTCCGGCATCCACCTCCCGCCACCGCGGCCTGGACCGGCCCTGCCCGGCTCCGTACCCGCCGCGGCCTGACCCGGGCCCGCCCGGCTCCAAGCGCTACCGCGGCCCGCAGCCGGGGCCTGCACCGGCCCCGCCCGGCTCCAAGCGCTACCGCGGCCCGCAGCCGGGGCCTGCACCGGCCCCGCCCGGCTCCAAGCGCTACCGCGGCCCGCAGCCGGGGCCTGCACCGGCCCCGCCCGGCTCCAAGCGCTACCGCGGCCCGCAGCCGGGGCCTGCACCGGCCCCGCCCGGCTCCAAGCGCTACCGCGGCCCCCAGCCGGGGCCTCCACCGGCCCCGCCCGGCTCCAAGCGCTACCGCGGCCCGCAGCCGGGGCCTCCACCGGCCCCGCCCGGCTCCAAGCGCTACCGCGGCCCGCAGCCGGGGCCTCCACCGGCCCCGCCCGGCTCCAAGCGCTACCGCGGCCCGCAGCCGGGGCCTGCACCGGCCCCGCCCGGCTCCAAGCGCTACCGCGGCCCGCAGCCGGGGCCTGCACCGGCCCCGCCCGGCTCCAAGCGCTACCGCGGCCCGCAGCCGGGGCCTGCACCGGCCCCGCCCGGCTCCGAGCGCTCCGCGGCCCGCAGCCGGGGCCTGCACCGGCCCCGCCCGGCTCCAAACGCTACCGCGGCCCGCAGCCGGGGCCTGAACCGGCCCCGCCCGGCTCCAAACGCTACCGCGGCCCGGCCCGGCCTGGCTCAGCCCCACCGAGCGGGGCTAGATGCCTCGTCTCCGCCTACCCAAGAAGGGAATCCTCTACAGGTAGCTGGGATCTCCGTATATATTTCACAGACGAATCCTCTCTGTTACCTTCCCTCCAAATCGATGTCCAGACACCTCCGGACCAGCAAAAATCCCGAAACAATCCGGTCCCAAAGAGTCTCCAAGGCCGCCCAGCCGATTCCCTGCAGAAGACTCTAACAGGGATGTTCACTCAGCCGCCATCTTGCCCCCTCCTCTGTAAACTTTAAATCTGATTTTTACACCATCTAATAAATCTTTGAGGAAAAAAGGCATGTCATGGTCATATGTGTGAATGTGCATTTGCATGTTTGTATATGATCACACACATACATGTCTCTGTGTTTGGCATGTGTGTATTAGTGCATGCCCATATGTATCTATATGTGCGTGCATGTGTAGATATATATGTGTATGGATGTGTGTGTGTTCAAATATATAGATGTACGTGCCTATGTGCGCTCATGAAACTGGCTGTGTGTGTCTGTGTCAGCATGTGTATACATGAGTCTGTGTGATGTGTAGCTTCTGTGAAGCTGTCCATTTTTATTGATACTTTCTATAGTGACTTGGTGAATTGCAAGACTGACTATATGATAGCATCATACATTAAAAAAATTCTGTACTATGTGCAAATTCAACCGATTTTAAATGAAATTATCTTTTCAGCTACATGTTTGTGAGCACAGCACAAACCATCACATTTTCTCCAGATTTACAAAACTAAATAGGGGGGTTTACCTGAGCAAATAACTTTTAAATGGTGTAGTTCCAAAATTCGATAAAATATAAGAGATTCTGTAAAGGACTCTACTGAATTTTCCATGGCAATTATCATTCATGCCTTAACCCTTATAGTCATGCCTACCTGAGAAGAAGAAGGCTTGCAAAATGAAAGCATTTGTTTCTGGTTCAAATTAACTGGTAAAAAAATGCAGCACATTTTAACTTTTTTTTAAAAGCAAAGACTTGAGTTTCAAAGAATAGACTACTATAATAAAATTATACAGTATATAACCTTTGAGTCTGGATTCATTCACTTAGAAAAATGCCTTTGTGATTCGCCTTGGTTGTTGCATGTATCTCATTTTTCTTGCTAAATAGAATTCCATTTCATAGGTGGACCACAGTTGTTTATCCATTCACCTATTCAAGGGCATTTGAGTTGTTTCTAGTTTGGGATTATGGTGAATAAAGATGCTATAAACACCCATGTACAGGTTGTTTTTGAAAATATAAGTTTTCATTTCTCTAAAATAAATACTTAGGTGTGGGGATACTCTTAAGTGAGTCATACGTAAGTTTTTAAGCATATAAGAAAATGCCAAACTTTGCCACAGTGGCTGTACCATTTTGCATTTCCATCAGCAATGTATGACAGTTCTAATTGCTCTATATCCACCTCAGTAATTTGAATTATCAGTATTTATTTTTGCTAATAGTTATATAATGATATCTCATGATTTAATTTGCATATCCCCCAAAATTAATAATGATGACCTTGTTTTCCTGTGATTATTTGCCATCCATACAGTTTCTTTGGTGAAGTGCATTTTAGATTTAAGTCTATGATCCATTTTGAGTTAATTTTTCAATCAGATGTGTATTAGCCAAGCTTCTACAGAGAACCACAGAAGACAGAATATATATATGTAAATGCACATTTAATATGTAAATTAATTAAATATGCAATAAATTAATGCACTATTTAATTACATGCATTTATTATATAAATATTACGATATTTATTATAGGAATTGACTTGCATGACCATGGGGTTTGGCAAGTCCAAATTCTGTAGGGCAGGCTGCAAGTTGGAAACTTGATAACGGTGAAATTGAATTCCCCAGAAGAAACCAGCTGTCTGAAGTAGAGATAGATATTATTCCTGACTGCTGAAATCCTCAGTTCTCTGTTTAAGGCTTAGAGAGACTCCCCTCATTGCTGAAGTTACTCTTCTTTGTTGATTGTACATGTAGTCAGCCATACATGCACTCAACCAACTAATGATTTAATTCCATCTGCAAAAACCCTCACAGTAACAACCAGGCCAGTGTTAGCCTGGCCAAACCATAACCTAGCCAAGGTGACACATGAAATCAACCATCACAATATGTGGTATATTGGATGAGATTATTTTTATGCATATAAACTTTTCTATCACCATTGACTGGGAAGACTATTCTTTCTCAATTGTATTACTGTTGCATCAAATGACCAAATTTGAATGGAATTTTTTCTGTAATCTCTGCTTTGTCCCATTGATCTATGTATTTATCCTTTTAATACAACACAGAGTTGATTACTGTAGCTTTATAGTGACTTTTCAAGTCAGATAGTGGAATAGCCTCAGCGTTGCTTTCCTTTGTCAAAATTGTTTTGTCTGTTCTAGTTTCTTTATCTTTCCATGAAAATTTTAGAATCAGCTTTAGAAATCTACAAAAAAATAATCCTGTTGGAAATTTGATTTGGATTGTGTTAAATCTGTGTATCAATTTGGAGACAAAAGATATTGATGCAATATTGGATATTCTGATTCATGACCATGAAACATTTTTCTATTAATTTAAGTTTTATTTGAGTTTTTCATCAATTTTTTGTAGTTTCGTCATACAGATAACTGCACATATTTTGCAGAATTTTAAGTAAGTGTTTCATTTTTATTGTGGCAATTTTAAAAGGTATGTTTAAAAAATCAGGGAATTTCAATTGCTCATTATAAGTATATAGAAATACACTTATTTTTTTGTATATTATCCTCTTATCCTGCAACATTATAAAACTCATTAAATACTTCCAAGAACTTTTCTTATTGTACATTCCTTGGGTTTCTCTACACAGATAATAATGCTATTTACAAATAAAGACAATTATTTCTTTCCCACCTTTGTGCCTTTTTACTTCACTCTCTTTTCTTTTTTCTTTCTCCTTCCTTTAAATCTTTTTTTCATTGTTCCTTTTTTAGCCCTGGCTTAGACCTCTACTTGTTGAATAAGAGTAGTGAGAGAATATGTCCTCGCTTTTTTCCTGTTCTTATAGAGAAAGTATTCAGTCTTTCAACATAAACTATGATATGAGCTTTAAGTATTCTGTAAGTGCCCTTTGTCAGGTTAAAAAATTCTCTTTTATTCCTAGTTTGCTGAGATTTTTTTTCAATATATATTACAGAAGTTGTGAACTTACAAAGCAATCATGTACATGTGTAGAATTACCATACAACAACCCTTCACCAGCACACCACACTGTCATTGAACATTTGTTACAGATTATGAGATAATATCAGACTATTACCACTAACTATGGTCTGTAATGTGCATTTGACATATTTTTTCCATACACCCCCTATCATTGACACAGTACATCTTTAGCACTGATGAAAGAATATTACAGTATTGCTGTTAACTATAGTGCATAGGTTAGATTAATTGTATTTTTCCCATGCTTCTCCACATTCCCACCACTCTGCAATAGTGACATACATCTCTTCTAGTTCACAGAATACTACATTCTTGCATTTGTACTATTAACCACAATTTTGCTGAGAATTTTTTATCATTAATTAGTACTGCGTTTTTTCAGTTGCTTTTTCTGCATCAGTTGATATGATCATGTGGCTTTTCCTCTATAGTCTCTTAATATTGTGGAGAGTATTGATTGATCTTCAAATATTGAAACAGCATTGTATTCCGCAGATAAACCCAATTTTGTCATGATGCTTTATCTGTTTTATATGTGCCTAAATTTGATTTACTAATATTTTGTTGAGATTTTTGCAGTGATGTTCTTGAGAGATAGTTGTCTGTAGTTTCTTTACCTGCAATGTCTTATTTTGGTATTGGTTTGAAGGTAATGCTGTCCTCCTAAAAGGAGTTGGGAAATGTCCTTCCACTGATATATTTTGGGTGAGAGTGCATAGATTTGGCATAATTTCTTCCTTAAATATTTAGTAGAATTCAACAGTGAAACCATATGGTTAGATGGTTTTAAACAACCAACCACTTTCTTCAATTGACCTAGGATTATTCAGGTTTTTTACTTCAACGTGAGTGCATGTTGGTAGTTTGTATCTTTTAAGAAATTGATCTACTTCATTTAAGTTGTCAAATTTATATTCATATATAAGTTCATAGCACTCCTATACTTTTCTTTAAGCATCTACAATATCTACAATGGGGTTTGTAGTGATATACATATTGGTAATTTGTGCCTTCTTACTTTTTTTCCTCAGACTAGCTAAAGATTTATCAATTGTTTTGATCTTTCAGAAATAGCTTTGACTTTATTGATTTTCAATTTCATTGATCTTCAGGCTTTTAAAAAAAACAAATCAATTTTATTGATACATATTAATAAAGCATACAACTTATCACAGTGTACAATCAATGATATTTGCTATACTCACACTGTTATGTGTTCATCACTTAAATCATTATTAGAGCATTCTCATTATTTCAATAATAATAATAAACAAAAGAGAGACAAACAAGAAAATTCCTCATCTCTCAACTCTCTATGCTTCCCCCACTGTACATAGCTGCTGTTTTTGGTTATTCTATCCAAAGTGTATAATCAATGGCTTTTAGAATAATCTCAATGCTGTATATGCATCATCTCAAAAATTTTAGAACAATTTCATTACTCCAAAAAGAAAGACTCCACACCCCTTAGCATTCCTTCTGAAGATCTATATAACCACTAATCTCCTTTCATCTTTATAAATTGATTTATATTTATATTTTATATAAATGGAATCATACAATATGGAGTACTCTATGTCTGGTCTCCTTCACTTGGTACAATGTGGGGGAATTTTTTTGTCTGATACTAACGTTTTGTATTATTAACTTATATTTGTTCAGCTTCAAAGAAAAATAGTCTTAAATATGCAATTCTGCCCATATTCATATTCACATAATATATTTATATCTCACATAGTATATTTAATTCATAATAGGGAAGTCACACAGCATTTGTCCTTTTGTGTCTGGCTTATTTCACTTAACATAATGTCCTCCAGGTTCATCCATGTTTCACGACTTCATTTCTTCTTACCGCTACATAATATTCCATTGTATGTATACTCCACAATTTGTTTATACACTCATCAGTTGAGGGACACCTGGGCTGTTTCCAACTTTTCACTATCATGAATAATACTGCCATGAACACCAGCGTGCAGACGTCTATTCGTGTCACTGTTCAGTTCTTCTGGTTATATACTTAACTATGGTATTGCCAGATCCCATAGCAAGTTTATATTCAACTTCCTTAGAAACTACCAAACAGTCCTCCACAGTGGCTGTACCATTCTACATTCCCACCAACAGTGATTAAGTGTTCCTGTCTCTCCACATTCTCTCCAATTTTTAATAGCAGCAAGTCTAATAGGTGTGAAATGGTATCTCATTGTAGTTTTGATTTGCATTTCCCTAATCACTAGTGATATTGAACATTTTTTCATGTGTTTCATTTGATTTTCAGGCTTATTTTTATTATTTCCTTACTTCCACTTGCTTTTGATTTATTTTTTCCTCAGTTTCTGGTTTCTTAAGGTTGATGCTTTCATTAGTCATTTGAATCAGTTTTATTTTCTAATGTAAGAATTTAATACTACAAATTTCTCTCTAATCACTGCTTTAGCTGTGTTCCACAAATTTTGATATGTTACATTCCCATTTTCATTCAATTAAAAATATTTTCTAATTATTTTAACCCTCATGGAATATTTGAAATTTTTAGTGTAATTTTCAACTATTTGAGGTTTATCATCTACCTTTATTTTATTGATTTCTAGTTTAATTCCATTATGGTCAAAGAATGTACTTTGTATGGTATCAATTATTTTAAGTTTTTAAAGATGTGTGTGTGTATGTATGTAAATCATGATACAGCTCACCATGGCAAACATTCCATGTGTTCTTGAAAAGAATGTGTATTCTGCTTTCAATGGATGTAATTTCTATAAATGCCAATTAGGTCTAGTTATTTGATAATGTTCAGATCTTCAATATGTTTGGTGATCTTCCCTCTACTTGTTCTATTCATTAATGAAAGAGAAGTGTTTAAGTCTCTAATTATAATTGTGGGTTTATTGATTTCATCTTTCAACTCTGTGAGTTTTTGCTTCATGTATTTTGAGGCACTGTTGTTAGGTCATGCAGGTTTAGGATGGTTATGTCTTCATCTTGAGTTGATCCTTTTATCATTATATGATACTGTTCTCTATCCCTGGAAGTTTTCCCTATTCTGAAGTTTACTTTATATGTTATTAATATAGCCACATGAGCTGGCTGGTTTTTATTTTTTTCTTTATTTTAGTTTTCAGCAGTTTGATCATGATGTGTCTACATGTGATTTTCTTTGAGTTTACCCTTTTTAGTGTAAGCTGAGCTTCTTGAATCTTGAAATCTATGTCCTTCACCAAATTTTGGAAGTTTTTTTGCTCTACTTATCCAAATATTTTTTGTGTACCAATCTCTTCCTCCTTCCTTCTTGACTCCAATGAGATGAATATTGCCTCACAGATCTTCATTTATTCTGTTTTTTCTCTATCTCTGTTGTTCAGATTAGATAGCTTCTATTGATCTCTTTTAAAGTTCACTGACTCTTTCCTTTGCCATCTCCATTCTGCCATTGATTCTCTACTATGATTTTTAAAATTTTCATTAGTGTATTTTTCAGGTCTCAAAGTATCATCTGGTTCTTTTTATAGCTTCTGTTTCTCTGATCGTAAGTCCTAGTTTTCCCATATTTTCCCAGAGTGTTGATGCTTATTTCATGGAGCATAGTTTTATAGGTGCTTTTAAGTCTTTGATAATTCCATTTTTGGGGTCCCCTCAGGATTGGGCTTTCTTGCTTCTTTGTGTGTCAAATAATTTTTTTTATCCTGGACATTTTGAATATTATATTATGAAATTCTGGACCCTATTAAAATCCCATTGAAAATGCTGGGTTTTTTTCTTTCTTTTAGCAGGCAATTACCCTGGTTAGATTCACACCACAAGTTCTCTGCAGCCTTCTACGGTCTGTAGTTCCAGTTTTAATTTAGTTTTCAAAGTCTTTGCAATTCTCTTCTGTTCCATCCTACACATGCACTATGAGGGGGCATTCTGGGGACTGGGTGGTGATCTACACTAGAGTAAAATTCTCAAAGTGTTTGCTTTGTTGATTCAGGTCACTTCCAATGTGCACATCTCAGGGGTGAGTTCAGGAAAGATGTAAAGATTCCCTTTTTCCATCTCCCTCTTCTTCATGATTTCTCTCATATTCTTCAGCTCCCAGGCTCCACTTTTTACAGTGTTCTGGTTAAATAGACAAGGTCTTATCCAGGTGACTGCCTCACACTTCTTGCAAAGGGTCTTCTTCAGGGAAATAGGGTGAAAGAAAAGAGAAAAAGTAACATGGATTCCCCTCACACTCTTCAACACTACAAAGCCCTCTTTTCCCAGTTCCACTGCTCAGAGAAAAAGAACATTTTTATCAGTTTTAGGTGCCACTAACGCTACACCAACACCATGGGAACTTCATGATTGGGGTTTGCTGCAGGGCAGGGCTGAGAGAGTGAAAAAGGAAAAAAAGTGGGTATTCTTCCTCAACTCTCTTTCTGGTGTGTGTGTGTGTGGGGGGGTCAGGTAGAGGGATCCATTTCCAGTCCACTGGTAAGACAGAAAGAGTTTTCCTCAGAGCTTTTTGTGTCTGCTCACACTGCCCAGTTCCAAGATTCTGGCCCTAGAGCATGGGTCAGCAAACTCTTCTTTTAAAATCAAGGATCAGATGGTAAATATTTTAGGCTATGCTGGCCATATGGTCTTTGTCATAACTACTGTTTTGCCTTTGTAGTAAGGTAACCATAGATATTACATAAATGAGTGTGGTTGTGTTCCTAAAATTATTTATGCATACTGAAATTTCAATTTCATGAAATTTTTATGTGTCTTGATATAGTGTTCTATTGATTTTCTAGCTATTAAAATGTAAAAACCACTTTTAGTTTGTAGGCTATATAAAAAGTGACTGTGGTCCAGATTTGGCTCATGACCATACTTTGCCAGCTTCTGCCCTATAGTATAAACTGGGAGATAGAAGATGGGGGAAGAATCCAAGAAACTCCCCATTGTGTGATTGAGTTTCTGAGTTTTTTATTCCTTCCCCAATCTTCCCATTATTATTTACTTTTCAGAGTACTCAGACAATTGCTTTATGCAGTCTGTCCTGGAATTTTAGTTGTAATCAGTGAGAGAGAGAGGATAAAGGAAGCTTACTCCATCTTAGTCAGATCCAGAATCCACCTTTTACTTTTTAACTAGGTAGGAGTTCTAAATCCGAGAGTCTTTCAGGCAAATGGACTCCTCCATCAGCAATATACCCACTTGAATCTCACATCTTCCTCTAGGTGGTTTTCCTGCCATCATTATATGAGTCCCTTCAGAAACTCTGATGAGTAAAACAAAAATATTGTTTAAATGGACTCAAGTCTAACTTATAGAAATCTCTCTTTTCAATTCTGTGACCTGAACTGAGTTATGTAAAGTGATATGACCTCTACAGGTCCTAGGATTATTAAATACCCAAATGAGAATTTATCTTGCCATATAACTAACTACAAACACTTGCTGCAAGGCAGAAGATTTACCTTTCTTTAACTTTCACAAAGGTGATAATAGGGAAGCTTATCCCTTCTGTTCAGAAAGAAGTTAGAGCAATATTTCATTTTTCTGTAAAAAGAGGAAAACAATTAACAAATTGTTAATTGCTAAAAAATTATGACCTTATAGGCATATTTCATTCAATTTGTTCTTGAAATTTCTGACTTATCACCCTACCTTTAATCAAAAGTGAGAGTAAGAATTCAAAGGCTCATATAATTTGTATGTTGAATAAGAAAAAATTACACTCTAATTTCAAATAAGTGCCCCCAGAAAAAACCCACCATCTTTCAAGAAGAGATCAGTCACCTTTTAAAGCTCTTTAATAAGACAAGTAACATCAAGTATCACATTTTAACAAGCATTACTTATTTTAGGCTTATAAATTGAAATCCCCTTGATATTTTGCTTATTATAAAAAATAAAAGTTTAATGCAAAACATAAAATTTAGAAAAGTAAATTAAAATCAATACCATCATGTTCCCATAGCCAAGAGATAAACAGAATTCACATATTGGTGTATCTCCTACCATTCTTTTTTTGCAAATTATACATATATACAGATTATTTTTAACTCTCAATTTAAAAATTTATACAAAGTAAAATTGATCTTTTTTGTATACAGTTCTACTATTTGTAATACATTCATGAATCCACTACCACTGTCAGAGGGCAGAATACTTTGATTGCCCCAAAAGACTCTCTTCTGTTACTCCTTTTTAGTCGCACTTCCCCCTACCCATAACCTCTCTCACTATAAATGAAATCATCCCTTATGTATCCTTTTGAGACTAGCTTCTTTCATTCATCATTATATTTTTGAGAGTCATTCAAATTTTCTGCATGCATCTATAGTTCATTTTTTCCTATTGATGGGTAGAGTTCCATGGTTTGTTTATTCATTCACTCATTGTTTGCAGTTTGGGGGCAATTTTGAAGAGCACACTATAAAAAACCTTATACAGGTTTTTGCGTAAGTTTTCTTTTTTTCTTGAGTAAATACCTAAGAGTAGGATTGCTGGATCATATGGTAATTGTATGTTTAACTTTATAAGAAACTGCCAAACTATTCCAGAGTGACTGTATGATTCTGTATTCCCATTAGCAATATATGAGAGTTTTAATTGTTCCATGTCCTCACCAGCACTTGGTATCATCAATATTTTTTGTTAGCCATAATAATAGTTGTATAGTGATATGACTTGAATTTGCATTTCCCTAATAGCTAACGGTGTTGAATATCTTTCATTTGCTTATTTGCCATATACATCCTCTTTGATGAAGTGTCCATTCAAGTCTTGTCCATTTCTAAATTGGGTTGTTTGTTTATGTACTTTGAGTTTTGAGAATAAATGTATCTGACAAGTCCTTTATGAGATATGTGTTTCAAAAATATTTTTTCCAAGTAGGTAGCTTGTTCTTTCATTTTGATGAAGTTTAATTTATAATCTCATATTTTGATCAATTTTTAATAAAAAAGGAATCAGACCTTAATACTATTTTGTGACCTTTGTTTTATACTTAATATATAGCCAATTTTTTTCATGTAAAAATATTACATTGTATTTGGTTGTATGGCTGTACATTTAATCAGTTTTATCATGGGCTGTATATGTTGACTCCAATTTTTTGCTAGTATAAGCACTGTGACTGCCATCAATGTATACAAATTTATTTACATTTCTCTACTTATTTTTGTAGAAAAAGTTCCTTTAATTGGAATTTTGAATAAAACGTCATGAGCTTTTCTCCTTATTTGTACTGTCAAATTGTTCTACAGATATATTATATCAATTTGCATTGCTACCAGCAAGACATGAGGATGTCTCTCACAAAAACTGAATATTATGCTTCTTTTGAATCCTTGCCAATGTGAAAGGTAAAGCAAATGCCTCTGTTATTTCATGTGCATTTTTTAGATTACCAATAAGTTAATATATTAGGCATTTTCTACATGCTTAATGGTCATTTTCAGTTTTTTTTATGAATTCCCTGTTTATGATCTTTGCCATGTTTTGTTTTCACATTTTTTATACTGATTAATAAGAATCCTCAACTTACTGCAAATACAAATAGTTTTACTGACTTGTAGTTTGATTTCTTGATTTATTAAGACATCTTAGCAACGAGTTTAACAAAATTTCATATTTTCCACATGATTTGAAATGCCACCTGTAACATATATTAATTACTTATAAATATATGGTGTTTGGGGGCATTGTATTCCATTTCATTGATCAGCCTGTTACTGAAGCACCAGTATAACTCTGATTTAATTATTGTAGCTTTATAATACATTTTCATATATAGTAGTATAAGTGCTCTCTCATCATTCCTAACAAACCTTTTTTTAAAATTTTATTTTATTTATTCATTTTTTAAAAAATATTACATTAAAAAAATATGAGGTCCCCATTCACCCCCACCACCCCCACCCCACCACTCCCCCCACAGTAACACTCTCCCCCATCATCATGACACATCCATTGCATCTGGTGAGTGCATCTCTGGGCATCGCTGCATCCCATGGCCTGTGGTCCACACCATAGCCCACACTCTCCCACGTTCCATCCAGTGGGCCATGGGAGGACATACAATATTTGGCAATTGTCCCTGCAGCACCACTCAGGACAACTCCAAGTCCCGAAAATGCCTCCACATCTCATCTCTTCCTCTCATTCCCCACACCCAGCAGCCACCATGGCCAGTTTTTCCACACCAATGCCACATTTTTCTCGATTATTAACCACAATAGTTCATGAATAGAATATCATTAAGCCCACTCTAATCCTTACTGTATTCCTCCTTCCTGTGGACCTTGGCTTGGTTGTGTCCATTCCACATCTGTGTCAAGAGGGGGCTTAGATTCCACATGGATACTGGATGCAATCCTCCTGCTTTCAGTTGTAGGCACTCTAGGCTCCATGGTGTGGTGGTTGACATTCTTCAACTCCATGTTAGCTGAGTGGGGTAAGTCCAATAAATCAGAGTGTAGGAGCTGAAGTCTGTTGAAGCTCAGGGCCTGGCTATCATATTGTCAGTCCAGAGATTCAAATACCCTAGATATATCTTAAACCCCAGCACCAACTACAATTCCAGTAAAGTAGCATGAAAGGCTTGTGAAAAGAGATCCCATCTGAGTCCAGCTCCATCATGCAGTAACACCAGCTCCAAAGAAGGGCCAACTGACATGGCAGTGAACTCCATCTGCCATGACCATAGAACCTGTGGGTCTCTGTAGCCTTCAAAAGAACCAATACCTGGGGTTGTATCTACTTTATCTGTCTCTGAGACTCTGCTCAGGTGTGCATAAGGGCAATCCTTCTGACAACCTCCAGACTATTTTCTAGAGACTCATAGCCATATAAAACTTATTAAAGTTGATTTTTTTTTGTTTGTTTTTTTAAAGGGCCCAGGGATTGAACCTGGGACCTTATATGTGGGAAGCCAGCACTCAACCACCTAGCTACACTGGCTCCCTCCTGACAAATCTTAAACGTCTTTCTTCCAAATGAAATATAGGACCATCTTTCCAAGTCCACTCTCTTGCCTACCCAATACAATTATAATTTTGAATATGATTATGTTAAAAATTTATAAATTATTATTCAGGATAATAGATGACTTTTCAGTATCTCTTTATTTATTTGAGCCTACTTTTATGTCCCTTAGTAAAATTTAGTAGTTTTCACATAACTTCCACCCATTTAATAAGCTCTACATATTTCTAATTATAATACATATATCCCTTTGTATTCTAAAATGTTTGCTATTATTGTGAACAGCACCTTTTCCATGATATGTACCAACTAGTTATTGCTGATACGCTAAAAATGTATTGATTTTGGTAATTGTAACCATATTAGCATTTTTATTTAGCCCTAATAGTTTTTCTTTTTTTTTTTAAGATTTACTTTTCCTTCATTTCTCTCCCCTTTCCCCTGCCCCCCCCCCCCCCGGTTGTTTGCTCTCTGTATCCATTTGCTGTGTGTTCTTCTGTGACCACTTCTATCCTTATCGGCAGCACTGGGAATCTTTATCTTTTTGTTGTGTCATCTTGTTGTGTCAGCTCTCCATGTGTATGGTGCCATTCTTGGGCAGGCTGCACTTTCTTTCGCACTGGGCAGCTCTCTTTACAAGGTGCACCTTTTCGCGTGGGGCTCCCCTACGCAGGGGACACCTGCGTGGCGTGGCACTCCTTGGGTGCATCAGCATTGCCCATGGGCCAGCTCCACACAGGTCAGGGAGACCCAGGGTTTGAACCATGAACCTCCTGTGTGGTAGGCGGATGCCCTAACCACTGGGCCAAGTCCACTTCCTCCCTAATAGTTTTTCTACTAATTTTCTGCTGTATTTATCAGGTAAACAACCTTTTCTTTTTCAAATAATAATAGATTTACTGCTTCTCTTCCAATATGTATGTCTCTTATTTCATTTTCCCATCTAATTGACTTGGCTAACACTTCCAGAATTATGTTATATAGAAGTATTTAAAGTGAATGTACTTGTCTGCACATACATGCTCACTTGATTTATGACAAATGCACCTCTGTACTTCACTGAGGAAAAGTGGTTTTCTTCAACAATTGTTATAGCAGTTTGATATTATTTATGCCTTCCAAAGATAGACACTGGTTTCTTTTGATAAACTGGTCTATTCCTTTGGGTGTATTAGATTGTATTAACTTCAGAGGTTTCACTTTTACTTGTTTAAATTATAATTAGGGCATTGACTGAGCCTAGGGGGACAGGGTCTCACAGAGAAAAGGACATGCCAGAGGAGAGAGTTGGAGTTTTGATGCTGGAACCCTGGGAAGTAAATACACACAGAAGCAGATATGTGAGGAAAGACAGAAGGCTCCATTAGACATGGCAGTGGCCCTAGGAAGAGATATGAGCCATTCACCTGATAATATAAAGCAGCCTTGTGAAGAGAGCTGAACAGTCGAGCCTGAAGAGAAACAAGCTCAGGGAGAGAGAGATGGGACTTATATTAACCTATAGCTGAGAATGAAGGAGCTGGGACCACAGAGCCTTAGGAGAATGAGGAAGGCTGAACCCTCACAGAGGCCAGGAGCTATCTTGCTACTATCATGGCAATAGACTTTGGTGAGTGAAGTACCTTACACTTTATGGCCTTGTGACTGTAAGTTTCTACCCCAAATAAATACCAACAGATTTCTGGTACTTTATATCAACACCCCTTTGACTGACTAAAACAATTATGCTGGATCAATTGGACAACCAAATGGAAAAAATAAACCAAACCCTACCAAATAAAAATAAACTAAACCCCACCAAACACAAAAATTCATTCAAGGTAGATAATAGACCTAAAATATAAAGGAGTACAATCAAACTTCTAGAAGAAAGCATCAGAAATATCTTCGTTGTTCGGACCAGTATGTATTTCTTACACAGGACACAAAAACACTAACCATGAAAGAAAGGACTGATAAATTTTTTTCCTTAAAATTAAGAACTTAAGTTCATCAAAACACAATATGAAGAGAGTTAAAGTCAAGCCATAGACTGAAGGAAGATATTTGTAATACATATTTCTGATAAAGATATCACTTTATCAGATATTGATTCTCATATTCAGAACATGTATATTATTATATATTTTAAATATATTTATATATTTTTAAAAATCTTGAAATTCAGAGAAAAAGATTGACAACCTAATCAAATACTGGGCAAAAGTCTCAAACGGAAAAGAAGAAAATATCACTAAAGAAAAATCCAAAGAACAATCAACCTCACTTCCTCAGAAAAATGCAAAGTAAAATGACAATACTATAGCACTACATTCCACATAAGAACGGTTAAAAGTTAAAGGTCTGACAATTTGAAGTGCTGGGTAAGATGTGGACCAACTGAAATCTATACATTGCAAGTAGGAGTATAAATTGAGTATATATTATAGCAAATAAATAGCAAAAAAATTATTAAATCGTTATAGAAAGCTATTTGAGTTTCTACTAAAGATAAACATGTGTAGACTCCATGACTCAGGAATTCCACCGCTCAGCTATGCAACAGAATTGATTACTTTGTGTCCACTAAAATGCATAAAAAAGAATGTTTATGGCAATTTTATTCATAATAGGCCTAAATTAGAAACAGCTCAAATACCCATCAAAAGTAGATTGGATAAATTCATTGTGGTATAATCATACAATGGACTACTACACAGCAATGGAAAAGAATGAAATACTATTAAATAGATCCACATGGATCAATTTAATAAACATAATAATATTTTCCCTTGAGTTGTTAATACATAAATTTTAAAAACATTTTGGGTTGAAATAAGTTATCTTTTGGGCTGTATTAGTGATCTATTATGGTGCAACAAATTACCACAAATTTACTGTCACACAGTATTTCTGGGTCAGGAATCTGGGCACAGATTAGTTAGTCCTTCAGCTCCAGGGTGTCACACAAGGTATAATCATGATGATGCCTAGGGCTAGTGTTTAATCTGATAGTTCGACTGGGGAAAAATCTGCTTTCAAGTTCATTTAAGTGGTTGGTGGCAGGATGCAGTTCCTTTTGTGCTATTGGACTGAGGGTCTCAGTTCTTAGCTGGCTGTTGGCCTAATGCTGCCCTCAGTTCAGCCTGCTAACAAGGTGGAAATTACGATCTCTTGAAATCTAAGCATGGAAGTTGTGGCAGTTTGAGATTATTTATGAATTCCAAAAAGAAAGATTATATTTTTAAACTGGTCTGTTCCTTTGGGCATGGTCCCCTTTGATTGTATTAGATTCAGCTGAGATGTCTTTGATTAAATTATGTTAAGATTAGAGCTTTTATTCAACCATATCACTAGGGTGAAACTCAGTTTAAGTCCCTGCCCTCCTTGGTGGGCTATATAAATGGATACTCACTCAAGAAGACACACCAAAGGAGATATAGAAGAAGACGAGAGAGCTTAGTCATTTCAGTCCTGCCATGTGCCAGAAAGGGGAAAGTTCAAACAGTTCCTGCCCCAGGGAGAGCTGAGCCATTTGCTTGATAGTTTGCAACAGAAGAGGCAAGAGCCCTGAACAGCTGAGAAGGCCTGGAAAGAAATAAGACCTCCAGCTTATAGTTGAGATCAGAAGAAACTGTGCCCACGGAGCCTTAAGAGGAAAAGGAAGGCTGACTTTGCAGAGATTAGCAACCATCTTGCTTCAACACATGGCAACAGACTTTGGTGAGAAAATACCTCTTATGGTACCTTGAGTTAGACTCTTTAGGGTCTTGTAATTGTAAACTTTTACCCCAAATAAATACCTTTTATAAAAGCCAACAGATTTCTGGTACTTTGCATCAGCACCCCATTTTGGCTAACTAATACAGAAGTGAAATTCTGTAAATGTTAAAGTATGCTGTTGACTAGAAGTAAGTTATTCAAGGAGAGGGATTACACAAGGATGTGAATACCAGGAGGGCAGAATCAGTAGGGACCACCTTAGAACCTACCTGCCACATGAGCCATCTAATTGTATTTCTTTTCTTTTTTTTCTTTCTTTCTTTTTTTTTAATGTTACATTCAAAAAATATAAGAGGTCCCCATATATCCCCTACCCCCTCACCCTGCTCCTCCCATATCAACAACCTCTTTCATCATCATGGGACATTTATTGCATTTGGGGAACACATTTTGGAGCACTTCTGCACTGCATGGATAATAGTTTATGTTGTAGTTTATGCTCTCACCCAGTCCACCCAGTGGACCATGGTAGAACATACCGTGCCCAGCATCTGTTCCTGTAGTACCACCCAGGACAACTCCAAGTCCTGAAAATGCCCCCACGTCATAGATCTTCCTCTCCCTACCCTCAGCAGCTACCGTGGCCACTTTCTCCACATCAGTGCTACAATTTCTTCCATTACTAATCACAATAGTTCCACAGTAGAATATCAGTAAATCCACTCTAATCTGTACTCTATTCCTCCATCCTGTGGACCCTGGGATGTTTGTGTCCACTCCACCTCTATATCGAGAGGGGCCTTAAATTCCACATGGATGATGGATGCAACTCTCCTGCTTGCAGTTGTAGACACTCTTGCTACAGGCAAGTACTGCATCAGTTCTGGAGACAGACTGCCTGGGTTCTGTCTCCACCACACCAGGCAGTGTGGTATGGTGGTTGACCGTCTTCACCTTCCTGTTAGCTGGCTGGGGTAAGTCCAATAAACCAGAGGGTAGGAGTTGCAAGTCTGCTGAGGTTCAGGGCCTGGCTGTGCACATGGACAGTCCAGAGATTCAGGTCTCTCCAATCCCAGTGCCAACCACAGGTCCTGAGTGTGATGGAATTAGACTCAGATGTGGCCTTTCTACACATGCCTCTAATTGCATTTCTAAGCATACAGGGCTTTCTTTTAACTTTTTTTGGTTACTGATTTCAAGCTTCACTGCATTGTAGGCAGGGAAAATGCACTTTGATTTCAATTCTTTCAAATATTTTGAATTAGCTTTATGGCTCATCATTTGGTCATTTTTGTAAAAGTCATTTGTACTTGATACATTGTTCAAATATGCACACACACACAGACATGTTTGCTAATTTTTAAAACGTCTATATTTTTGCTGATTTTAACTGCTTTTCAAAAAAGATTTATTTTTATTTATTTATCCCCTCCCCTCTTGCCGCTTGCTTGCTGTCTGCTCTCTGTGTCCATTCCCTGCTCATTCTTCTGTGTCTGTTTGTCTCCCTTTGTTGCATCATCTTGCTGCACCAGTTCTCCGCTGCGCAGGCCATCAGCTCTCCACAGGCGCGGGCTAGTTTGCCTTCACAAGGAAGCCCCGGAAAGCAAGCCCAGGGCCTTCCATATGGTAGACAGGAGTCCAGTTGATTGAGCCACAGCCACTTCCCTGATTTTATCTGCTTTTTAAAATCAGTAATGGAGAGATATATTTTTTAAATCTCCCACTTTATTGCAGAATTCTATTTTTTCTCTTGTATTTCTGTAGATTTTTTCTTTCTGTATGTTTAGACTAGGTTAAGTGCATACAGATTGAGAGACCAATACATTTTATTGAAATGAGACTTTTACCATTATGAAGTGACATTGATTATCTCATATTATGCTTTTGCTGTAAAAGTTGATGTTGCTTAATATTAATATAGCCAAACCATCTTTCTTTACATAAATATTCCCATGGTATATCCCTTTCAATCCTCTTGCTTTCAGTTTCTCTTCATCTTTATATTTTGCTTGAATCCTTTGTAAACAGTATATAGAGTTTATTTTTCTAAATCTAATCTTACAAAAATAATAGACAACACACATTTTGAGCATATAAGTACTGGATACGGATCTAAACACTTTACGTGTTTATGAAATCAATCCTCACAACAACCCTATGAGGTGAATGTAATTATCATTCTCATTTTTAAGATGAGGAAAGTATGGCACAGAGAAGTGAAATAACTTGCCCAGGGTGACACAGCTAGTAAATAATGAGGCAATTAGCACCCAGGCAGTCTGTCTCCAGAACTGATGTAGTACTTAATCACTAGTGAAATATTTGGGTTTGAATCTACTCTGATATTTTGTGCTTTCTTTTGTTCCTGTCTCTTCTATATTTCTTGTTTTGTTTCCAGCCACCTTTTTGAATTGAATATTCTTCCATTGTTTCCCTCTTTATCTTCTGCTCTTTTTTCTTCTTTTAGTATTACCCTAGAAATTACAACATCCCAAATTTTTCAAAGTGTGAAGTTAATCAATACCTCTTCCCCTCTTCTTTTCCTTCACCAAACAAAACAAAGACTTTGGAACATTTTGATTTATATAATATTTTGTCATGTATTTTAATTCTGCTTGGTTTTTTTTTTTTGACAACCTTGCAATATATAAGTATTTTATACATTCAAATATCTTTTCAATTTACCTATACCTTGCCATTTTCTTTTCTCTTCTTTTCTCTCCCATCTCATATTTTCCATCTGGGATCACTTTCCTTCTGCTTAATATGTATCTGTCATACTTTATCCTTTGTACTTTTTTTCTGATGGAAAATTCAATTTTTAAATTTGTAAATGTATTTATTTTGTCATCATTCTTCAAAATTATTTTCTCTTGGAGTATAATTCTAGACAGCAGTTACCTTCTTTTAGTACATTGAAGATATCCATTTACTTCCTTCTGGATTCCATTGCTGCTGTCTATCAGTCTCAATGCTGCTCCTTTGTCATCTTTTTTCCTGGGCTTATTTTAAATTTTTTCCTTTTGTCTTTGCCATTCTGCAGTTTCACACTGATGGGTTTAAGTAGGAATATCTTTTTATTTATCTCACTTGAGATTTGGGGGGGGGGCACTTTTAGAATTGTGGATTACAGAATCACATCAGTTCTAGAAAATTCACAGCCATTATTTCTTCATTTTCTATTTGATTGTATTCTAATCAAATTATTGTTAGATTCTGTCACTCTATCTCCCATGTGTCTTAATCTCACTTTTGTATTTTCCATCCTTTATTCTCTCTATAAATATCTAGAATGCATGCTGCATTCTAGATATTTTTCTGATAGCTTCAAATTCACCAATTATCTTTTTGCCCATAAGTAGCCTACTGCTAAATTTTTCCATTAAGCTTTAAAAATTTATATATATAAATTTGGTATGATGGCAATTTCAACTAAAAAGATGTGCAAAGACTAATTTATTTCTGTTTCATCCTGACCTAAGGGTATCACCCTTTGAGATTTCAGCTTAAAATGGGGACTCCCCACCTTGGGCAGGTCTTATCATCCTGACAGTTAAAACTAAAGTTACAATTTCTCCAGATAGTCAAAGGCTTTCAGTGGCTTCTGGGTGTCCTTTACCTTTCAGTGTTCCTACTTTCCCTTCAGGTTTGCCCTGGAAATTCCTTGCTTTCTTGTCAGGTTTTCAGTGCTTTAAAAAACATTTTTCTCTTTTTTTTTTGTATTTTATCCATAATTTTAGTGTTTTTTTTTTCTGCAAAAGGATTTGCCTAAATAACCCAGTCTGTTATATTAGAAACAGAAATGAAGGAATATTGTTTACAAGAAAAGTCTCAATCCAGATTGCAGCTGTATAGGTCCTGATGCAACGAAGACCGTACCAGATAATTTTATATTTTCATTTTATTTTTGTGGGGAAGTGTTGCTAATTGCAGTTTCTGCACACAACTACCTTATTTTAAGAAAAAATGAAATATTCTTTGAGGAGTCTTTGCCTTTGGCATCAACAATGAAGAGATTTTCTTCTTTATCTGTTGATAAGGGAAAGAGTCAAAAACATTTTATTTTTCTTTATTATTTTCTCTTTTCAGGCATATTTGTATAATTTTTAATCCCTTTATATTACAAAATATTTGTTAACAATTCCAAAATTGGCCTTTCTTATTTTGTGCTTATGAGTGTTCATTATTTTTTCCTGCCTTTCTCTTATTTGTATGAGGATGAGGTCAGGATTTGTTTCTTTTTCTTCTTTGGTGAGGAGGGAGTTGGGGGTTTTATCTTGTTTCCAGTCTTACGTGAACTCTTACCTTGCTATTTTATTTTCCAATGTTTAATTTAAAAAAATATTTCACTTTATTTTCTAGGCAACCTTTGAAGTGCTAATGCAGAAATTTCTCCAAGTTTTATGGTAATGGATTTGGATAAAGAAAATGTTTTAAAGATAAATAAGAGGATTATAAGAAGTTTCGAAGAAACTGTAAGTCAGACTTTTGTAACAGCTGGATTATTTCATCTATTAATAAACCCAACTTCATCAAGCAATAACTTGTGCTCTCTCATTATAACCAATGCTTAACGTGTTCCTAGTCTTGTTATTCATGAGTCACCAGTATTGAAAACTGTGCCTACCTAGGGATTTTGTGAAGAAGGAAGACTCCACCTTATACATCCATATTGCGTGAATCAAGAGTTGATACCTGAAAAGAGAAGATAAAATAAAAGTAATGAACCAAAATAAAATAAAGGAGGTTTATAGAACAAAAAGATATCAAGCATAAAATAAACTTAATGAGATAAATAAAAATTAATAATATTTGGGGCTATTAAAAAATGTGGAGACCATACTGTCACTTCATTACAAGGTGTGTATGCCTATGAATTACCCAGGACCTCCAGTTTTCCAGATAAGATATTATAGCATCACTGTAGACACTAGATTTCCCCTAAATACAGTGATCCTCTATTCTGATAAACAGTTATTCTCACAATATATTTCATCACACAGTCATTCAGAAAGCTAGTAAGAAGTGTTATGAGGGACAAAATCCTCTGATCAAATAAACTTGGGAAATACCAAATTAAACAGAGTCAAACAGTTGTTTCTACTCTATAAGTCCCTGAGCCTTCATCATGCTAATAGGCATGATGAATCTCCAGGAGGGAAGCTGGTATGTAGAAGTACCTCTTTTATTGGGCACATCTTTGGACAAATCGTTGGCGGAAAACACTTCGAGAAACGTGGCTTCAAAGTATATAGTGGAAACATTGAAAAAAAGGGAGAGAGAGGAAAACTATTTATCTTGTTGGAAGTCACAGTACCACTTAAACCTTAAGAATATTTTATCTCATTTCCTAATATTGTGTGGAATACATTCATTGTCCTTAGAAAACTGAAACACTGAGAAGTTAGCATAAGTGCCAGAAATAGGATTGGAGTCCAGAAGGTCTTTTTTTTTTTAAAGATTTATTTATTTATTTATTTATTTATTTATTTCCCCTCCTCCCCCGCCCCAGTTGTCTGTTCTCTTGTGTCCATTTGTTGCGTGTTTTTCTTTGTCCACTTCTGTTGTTGTCAACGGCATGGGAATCTGTGTCTCTTTTTGTTGCGTCAGAAAAGTTATGGAACGCTTCACGAATTTGCATGTCGTCCTTGTGCAGGGGCCATGCTAATCTTCTCTGTATAATTCCAATTTTAGTATAAGTGCTGCCGAAGCAAGCACAGTCCAGAAGTTCATAACTCATGCCCTTGCTTGTATATCTTCTTTCATATAAGAAGAAAAAAATCCTCTGGTGTTTCTACTAATTTTCAAGTAAGAACAATTCTTTTAAGAAAATGTGCATAAACACATAAATCCCTACAGGGAACTGACACCCTGATGGATAAGACATCTGTGCAGCCAGGAATGGATTGCATTTTACAAAATGTGTTTGGCTGTTAGGCCAAATTCATCAAAGTGTACATATAGGGCAATCACATATGTTCAATTTAGAAGAGGCTGACCTTTCATCTTGTCTATCAGGAATGAGAAAAATACCTGTGGCATTCATTTAGTACATTAGACTAAAGGCTTCCCTTATCATCCACAGGGTGGAGGGTAGAAGGCATGTAATCCACTGTTTTCACCATCCTCATCACCCCACTTTATGACTCTTCTCATAAATTCACTCTCCTTTGCATCCCTTCCTTATTCGAATGCAGGTTTCTGTTTTAGAAATGATTTTCAAGGAAAAAACTTGCTGGTGGAATTTTTATGTGGTTCATGTTGAATGTGAGTTTTAAAGAGAATTTGACAGGTACCAAATCTCATTCCTTTTGAATGATACACTAAACGTGCCCAGAGATGTCTCATATTGTTCCAGGAACATACATACCAAGATTCGTTAGGGCATGATGTGTACCTGTGCACCCAAGTTCAAATGTTGTATGTCTGCTTAAATCTGATATCTTCCCCAGAAAAGTGGTGCTCCTTCGGGGTTATGCATAGTGACAGACTTGGAAGAAATTCCTTCCATGTTTTCAAAACTTCACTTTTAAGGAAGCCAGAGGACAGAATTTAAATCAAGTACTAAAACAACCACAAGTATAATAACAGAAGATTAATTTTAAAAATATACAGTACCTATTATATGGGCATGACAGAGGTTGAAAGGGAAAGCCCAAGGACATTTATATTACTAGAGGGAAAGCTAAAAAATGTAACATGGGACTGTATAGCATAGTGAAACCTAATGTAAAATATGAATATGGGTGATATTACATATATAAGACTGTTTTTACAAAATATAAATACAAATAAACTAGAGAGAAAGAAACAGAATAGCAGCTAGGTATGGCAGGGAACATACAGAGAGATTGAGAGGTTATGGATTTTGTTAGTTTGGTTGGTTGGTTGGTTGGTTGGTTTTGGTTTTGTAGTACTGTTATTATTATTAATGGAATAACGAAAATGCTCTGGGAATGATTGGGATGATGGATGCACAACTGTGTGATTGTGCAAATACCACTAATTGTATACTTTGGATGAATTTGTGCTTAATTAATATGAATCAATAAAACTGATTTGTTTAAAAAATAAATTTAAAAAATACATACAGCATCTATATGACAAAAAGTCAAAAGGCCTTTAATATATTTATTGGTTTTTAATGATATGGAAAACATTTATGATATAATTCATAAATACAGCACTTACTTATTTAGCAAATACTATGTGCCAGGCTCTGTTCTAAGGACTGGAATAGGCAATAAACAAAGTCCTAACTCTCATGGGGATTTCATTCTTGTGGAGTGGCCGGGACACTAGATGAGAGTTTCTCAACAGGTGTCAGATGAGTGGCAAATATGCCTCATCCGTCAAGGTTCCCATGGAGGCTAGAGCCTCTTCCCCATCTCAACTTTATTGACACCAAGTACAATTGGCTCCCCCATTTTCCCCAGCATGCAGTTCAAATAGTAGCATTTTCTGTGTGTGTCATGATCTAGAAAAGCTTAGAAAGTGCTGGAAAAGGAAAAGAACCAAACTGGTAATATGACAGTAATATGAAGGAAAAATAAATCAGGATTAGCGGAAGGAGAATAACAGTGGTGTGATTTTATGTACCTGGTAAAGAAAGTCTTCTCCATGGAGGTAAATTTTTTTTTCCAATTCTACTCAATTTATTCATTTTTAAAAAAGATATTATATTAAAAAAATATGAGGTCCCCATTCGCCCCCACCCCACCACTTACTCCCCAATAACACTCTCCCCCCTCATCATGTCACATCCATTGCATTTGGTGAGTACATCTCATGGAGGTAAATTTTGAGCAAATATCAGAATGAAGTGAGGAAGTAAGTCATGTGGATATTCATGGGTGGAGCCTTCCAGGCAGAGGGAGTAACGAGTGCAAAGGCCTTGAGGAATGAACGTGTTCGGCATGCTAGAGAAACAGCAAGGAGGACAGTGTGGTTGAAGTGGAGTAAACAAGAGACAGAGAGAGAAAATATGATAGAGATGCAGGCAGGATACATTTGTGAATTTCCTTTAGAAGAGCAACCATAAACTACCTGTTTATGGCAAACTCAGCAAGGTAGACTTGATAGCATCTGAGCCTTTAGATGGGAATATGAGCTTCCCAGATCACTATAATGTTCATTCATTCAGCATCTTCGTTTGTGTTATCGCTTGGCCCTGTAACGGTCATTCAACATTTGCAATCCATGCTGTGTGATATGTATATGTGCATACAGTGGCTATTATTTGAATGATTTTTAATCTCTTCTTGAAAAACTTATTTTCCAAATTTTCTACAAAGCACTGGTGAATTTTTAAAATAGGGAAAAAAATAAATTGCTTATGAAATAAATGAGTGGGAGCCTACTCTAAAAGGAAAATGCAATTCAGGATCCCATGCCACCCTAACAAAACTCCTTATAATAAAGGTGATTGGAGAAGTGTAGTTGTTTTGTTCAGCCCAAGGCAGCCTGAGAAGATGAGGAGGAGGGACCGACAGGGGTGGGGTACTTTTAGGCTCAAGTCCAGCCAAAGATGGAGGCCTCTTTTTGTGGTTTTAGCACAGGGTCCCTCTGAGAAAAGTAGCTGCTATGTCTCAAGGGAAACACCACTTTTCATCTGACAGCTAATGAGGCTCAGAGGCCAGGAGGCACAAACAGCAGTTAGGGTCATCTGGTCAAAATGCAAATCTAATCCTTTTACTCCCTGCTCAGAATTCTTCTATGGCCTCCCCTCTATTGCATCTAGGATAAAATCCAAATTCTTCCATATTTTAAAAAATTGTGTATGATTTGGCTCCTTCTTACCTCTGTTTCCATCTCCTCCCACTCACCCTCTTGCCCTACTGGGAACTTTTCACCCTAAGAATGTTAGTTTCCTCTTTCCATCTGTCACAGTTTGTGTTCTCCTGGAAGTAGACTCTGAGACAGGTGTTTTTTAAGAGCTCAACACCTTTGGGAGGGAGGGAAAGCAAGCATGTCTGGGCAGAGGGAGAGGTTGAGGTGTAATACAGGTCCAAAAAAGGCCTTGGGCAACCCTGTGGGAGACTCTGGAGTTAGACTGGTCTTTCAGAATTGTTTCAAATTGGGCAAAGATGACTGGACGTTTATACCCCTGCCTTTGGATGTGGGTGTTCCCAAGCAGGGGCATGGCTTTGGGTCAAGTGGTTTTCTGCAACTCAGTCAGCCCCTATTGGGACTGAGAGTTAGAGGCTGTCAGTAGGCAGCACTCTCAGTGGCTGAGGTAACAAAATCTTTCTTAATGGGGGCTTTGGGCAGCAAGTAACTGTTGATATCACATCCTGCATACCCCTATATACTATATAGAGGCAATAAGCTGGGTGAGCTTTCTTCTCCTTAATCCCTCTCTTTGGTCCTTCTAGTCTTTGTCTCTATTTCTGCTGAAGTGGTACAGCAGGACTGGTAATGCCTAGATGTTCATCAGACTAATTCCAGAACTCTATGCTCCTTGAGCTGTTATTGCAAAACTCCCTACTTCTGTTAGTGCAAAACTATATCCCAGAGTCTGTCACATAATAGGTGCTCAGCACAACTCTGTGAACAAACAAAGTAATAAGTGAATGAATATTGATTATGGATATATATGGGCATTCAAGTGTACCTGAAAGGTAAAAGTCAGCGACAGGGTTACTTTGTGGAGCTGGGCTAGAATCAGACCTGGAAGAAACATATGAAGTTTAAAAGCTTAAGATAGACAAGTATCTGTCTTGCAGTAGCAAGGCCAGAGACCAGGAATAAGCTGAGGAATCTGGAAGAAAAAAAACATAAAAGGAAAAAAAAAAAAAAAGAGTCAGGTCAGATCAAAGCAATGACTAAGAATCAGGTGTAAGGAAATACACAGAGAGCAAGGCATCAAAAGTCACACCCAGGCAAGTAACAGAGAACTGTATTTTCCAATGTAAGGAAGTTAAGCAGAAACTAAGGGGTCAGACGATTCCGTGTGTCAGGAACCCAGTGAGCAAATAGAAGACACAAGTAATAATGGAAACTTTTGTACCGTTGAAACTGAGGCAATCTTTGCTAGGGCCAGAAAATAAAACACCATGGGCCTTGGAGTCAGACTTTGTTCCCTCCACCAGCTCTGCTACTTGTTAGTTGAGAGACCTAATTTGCAGAAGTTTTAAAACATTTCTAAAGAACACACAGTGAATGGACACAGAGAGCAGACAATGGAGGGAGAGAAGAGAAATAAGTAAATAAATCTTTTAAAAAAAACACTTCTGAGTCTCAGTTTCCTCTTGAGTGATATGTGGATAAAAATACCTACCCAACTGATGGCAGAGTATTTGATAAATGTGACTTCCCTGTACTTTATGTGCTTCCTGCAAGGTTCAGAGCTTCTTGTTGGGTATCATCTGCCTAGGGGGCAAAATGAAGCACTTTAGAGAACTGGTGAGAAAAAGAAGTTAGTAGTAATGGAGTATTTCAAGGAAGAGTGAAGGCAGCTCCTTCCAAGTAGAGAAGCTATCTTCTCAGGGCCTTTCCTGGCTGAGGGAATCTGAAATCAACCAGCCAACTCAGACTGGTTCTAGTTTAGCCCCATTCTAAGAACTGTTCTGGAAAAACATAACTTTCTAACATATTGTGAAATAGCACCTCCTTCTTCCCATCCTAATACATCCATAAAGCCCCATGGTGCCTCACATGTCCCTGCCCCTCAGGACCAAGGAGCATATTTGTATTTTTCACACCTCTAGTTCATAAAATTTCCTAAATAAATGCTGAATTATGAAATATTGTGCTTCTTGTATAGACTTTATTTTATAACCTTCTGTGACCAAAGGAATTGTAATATCAAATGCATTTTCAAAAGATCACCTCTAGCTTCGCTTTTGGCCCAGATGGAGTAAGAGGGACCAGATTTACTCTCCCTCCTAAAACAACTAAAATGCTGGAAAAATGTATAAAATATTAAGTCTCAAGGTATTAAACATCAGGTAATGGAGAACAGTGATTCCTAAGTGATGCATAACAAGGTGATCTCTGTGATTACCTCAGTTTACTGCTTGGAGAAAGATTCCAGGCAGCAGGGCAGGGAGAAGGAAATCAGATGGGGTTCAGCAGTTACCCTGAATTGAGAACAAGAAGTCCAAGGAGGCCCAAGGTTGTTGAGATTCACAGGGCAGATTAAAGGATAAGAGACAACTAGACACAGAAAGATGTGCACAGACTTTCCATCAAGTATTTAGGTGAGTACTGGTCTATGTGTGCCTGTGAAGAAACTACCCAAGGTCACTTGGGAAAGAACCACTTAAAAAGATTAGAAGGAACAATGACAAAACTCACACGAGACCACGAGACAAATAACTCCTGATTCCACCAGAGGGAACACCTTGTACATGGCATGGTTGGCAGAATAATGCACACCCCCCCACACAAAGATATCCATATCCTAATTCCCAGAACCTATGGATATGTAATGTTACATGGGAAAAAGGACTTTCCATGTGTGATTAAATTAATAATCTTGAGATGGGGAGATTATTTTGGATTATCTGGGGGTGCTCAATATAATCACAAGAGTCCTTATGAGAGAGGCACAAGGGTCAGAGTCAGAGAAGGCAACATGACAATGGAAGTAGAACAGGGAAGGAGATGTGATGACAGAAGTCAGAGATTGGAAGAGGCTATGCTGCTGGCTTTGCACATGGAAGAAGGGGCCATGAGCTAAGAAGTGCAGGGGACCAATAGGAAACCAATACACACACATGGGTATTGGGTAGAGTGCTCAGAAATTTTAGTCAAATGAATCCAACAATACAGACAAAGGATAATATGTCATGACAAAGTAGACAGTTTATGCAAGAAATCCCAGGATTGAATTAATATTCAATTTACATTGGTAATTTGTCAAATTAAAAGGCTAAGGGGTACTGAGACAGCAAGATGGTGGCGGAGTAAGGAGCTCCTAGAATCAGTTCCTGCCACGGGGCAGTTAGTAAATACCCAGAGCTACCTGAGCTAGCTGAAGCACCTGTTTGGGAAATTCAGGAGACCAGAAGAGCATCCTGCCACATCCTTGAAGGAATGGAAGGAGGAGACTGCCCACCTGCAGAGAAGACTCATAAGTAGAGTGCTTCATGCCCTGGAGGCTGGTGCCCATCCTCCACTGGAGGCACAAGCCTCCTCGGGAGCTGTTCCGCGGCTGAAATTGAAAGCTCCACCTCCCATAAATGGAGGAAGAAGAAATGGTTGGGTATCAACTTCAGCTACTGATGAGTAAAATTCAGTGGGCTAAAGTATAATCCTGAGAAGAGCTAATGTTTGAGCCTGTCCGAGTCAGAATGTGTTCGGGAGCTGCCATCTTAACTCCATGCCTGGCACGAGGGAAAGGTGAGCGGACTGAGAATCCCAGTGCTGGTGGAGACCGGCTTCTTCCCATCCAGATCATATTGCAGTTCTAGCCTAGGCCCCAGTGCCACCTCCTCCAGGGAGGAAGCTGTGGGGATCTGCACCAGCCTATTCGGGAAATTGCCAGCCAAGCCATAGAGGCTGGTGATTGTCCTACTATGGTGGTGTAAGCTGCCCCAGGAGCTGTTCTGACTGGAATTGGAAGCTCCATTTCTCAAAAACAGGGGGGAGGAGACGGTTGGCTACCGATTTCAGCTACTGATTGGTAGACTCGGATGGTTAAGGAATAACCCTAGAACAGCTGGGGTGTGAAATCTGTCCAAGTCAGAAAGAAGCCAGTAGTTGCCATTTTGACTCTGACCCCAGCCTGAGGGGAAGCCGATCTGACCAAATACCACAGTGAGGGTAGGAACCGGTTTCTTTCACCCAGATCAGCCTGCAGCCTTAGCCTAGGCTTCAGTCCCACCTCTGGCAGGGAAGAGGCTGGCTACCTGTGCACCAGTCTATCCAGGTAACTGAGGGTACCTTTGACTGGCACAAACTGAATAATTGGAAGTCTACTGGGGCAACTGCGGTCATCTTGGGCCTGCACTGCATAGATTTCTGTCCACACCTGCAGCTCCATCCATGCCCCAGGCAGGGGAGAAAGGGGTGTGAAGCCTCATCAGTCTCTCTGGGCAACTACAGTCGAGGCCTGCAGGACTTGGATTATTACTCACAACTGTGATTCTGTCCCTACCTCTGGGAAAGAAGAAAGTTGAGAGAAGCTTCATCGGTCCCTGGGGCAATGAGCCCAGCTTGAGCCTCCACAGCTTATAGCACCAATTACATCCTTGGCTCCTGCTGCACAACCAGCCATGGAGAACGGGCAGGAAGCCCTAAACTAAAGAGAAAAACAGAACCCAGAATAAATAATCTAGTAAGCCAGATGCCAAGACACCAATCAAAAATTACAATGGACACCAAGAAACAGGAAGATATGGCCCAGTTAAAAGAACAAGATAAGCCTCCAGATGAAATAAAGGAGTTCAAACAAATATCCTTAATAAATTCAATGAGATGGCTAAAGAGATGAAGGACATTAAGAAGACACTGGCTGAGCACAAAGAAGATTTTGAAAGCATGTATAGAAAAAATAGCAGATCTTATGGGAATGAAAGGCGCAATAAATGAAATTTTAAAAAAACATTGGAATCATATAATAGCAGATTTGAGGAGGCATAAGAAAGGATTGGTGAACTTAAAGAAATGGCCTCTGAAAGTGAACATACAAAAGAACAGATGAAGAAAAGAATGAAAAAAATTGAACAAGGTCTGAGGGAACTAAATGACAGTGAGAGATGTGCAAATATATGTGCCATGGGATTCCAGAAAGAGAAGAGATGGGAAAGGGGCAAAAGGAATATTTAAAGAAATAATGTTAGAAAACTTCCCAACCCTACTAAAGGACATAAATATTCATGTTCAAGAAGCACAATGTACTCCCATCCGAAAAAATCTGAATAGACCAACTCTGAGACACCTACTAATGGGACTATCAAATACCAAAGACAAAAAGAGAATTCTGAGAACAGCAAGAGAATCGCAATGCAAAACATATAAGGGATATTCTATACGATTAAGCGCTGATTTCTCACCAGAAACTATGAATGCAAGAAGACAGTGTCCGATATATTGAAAACACTATAAGAGAAAAACTTCCAGCCAAGAATCTTACATCCAGTAAGACTGTCTTTCAGAAATGAGGGCAAGATTAGAATATTCATAGATCAACAGAAACTGAGAGAATTTCTAAGCAAGAGACAGATTTTCAGGAAATACTAGAGGGTGTGCTAGGGCCTGAAAAGAAAAGACAGGAGAGAAAGGCCTGGAAGAGAGTCTAGAAATGAAGATTATATCAATAAAAGTAACTAAAAGTGTCAAAGAGTGGTAAAAATAAAATATGACAGATAAAACTCAAATAGTCATGAATAAACTTAACCAACGATGTAAAACATTTGTATTCAGAAAACTGCAACCCAATTTTAATAAGAATTCAAAAAAGTCCTAAATAACTAGAAGAACATTGCATGCTCATGGATTGGAAGACTAAATATCATTAAGATGTCAATTCTACTTAAATTGATATACAGATTCATTGCAACCCTGGTAAAAATTCCACCAGCATTAAAAAAAAACTGAAAACACAGTAGCAAATTTATTTAGAAGGATAAGGGGTCCTGAATGGCCAGAAACATCATAAAAGGAAAAGTGAGCCCTCATCTCTGGACTTTAAATCATACTACCAAGCTATAGTGGTAAAAACAGAATGGTACTGGCATAAAGACAAACATATAGACCAATGGAGCTAAATTGATGGTTCAGAAACAGACCCTCACATGTATGGTCAAGTGATTTTTGACTAGCCTGTCAAACCCACACAGCTCGGACAGAACAGTCCATTCAGCAAAATGGTGCTGAAAGAACTGGATATCTATAGCCAAAAGAAGGAAAGAGGACGTCTATCTCACACCTTACCAAAAAATTAACTCAAAATGGATAAAAAATCTAAAAATAAAAGAACAATAAAACTTCTAGAAGAAATTGCAGGAAAATATCTTAAAGACCTGGGTAGGTGGTGGATTCTTAACAGAGATAAGAGAAGGACTGAGGTGGACTACTGATGTTTAATGTATGTACAAATTTTTATTATCTTTACTGTAAAAGTGTGGAAATGTATAGAATGGATGGTAACAAATAGTGAGTAATAGCTAGTTTATAAATGGGGATGTGGCTGAAAGTGGTAGTCTAGGGATATAAATGCCAATTGACAAAATGCTAGAAAATAATCTAGGAACTGAATAGCACAGTAAACCAAGAGGTGGATGAGAATTGTGGTTGATGATATAGATGCAAGAGTGTCCTTTGTGAGCTAGAACAAATGTATATCACTATTGTACAATGTTGGGAATGCATGGGAAAAATACAACTGGAATGACCTATGAACTGTTGTTAGCAGTAATAATATAATATTCTTGCATATATGCCAACGATATACTGTGTTGATAATGGGGCAGTATAGAAAATGTGAGCCAAATGTATACTGCGGATATGGTAACAATCAGATGATATTATCTTATCTGTAATGAATGTTCCATCAGAGTGTCCTGTGTTGATAGAGGGGTGTTGTTTGGGAATTCTGCACATGTGCATGATTGTTTTATACATTTACAATTTCTGTCATAAAAAACATATTTAAAAAATAATAATAGGGTGGTTTGGGGGAAAAACACACCAAATGTACGATAGGACTATAATTAGTAGTAAGATTTTGACAATATCCTTTCATAATTTGTAACAAACATCTCAGGAACAGCAAAGTGTTGGTGGAGGGTTGATGTATGGGACCCCTGTATGATGTTATATATGTTTGCTTTGTAAGTTCACAACTTTTACTATACACTTAATTGTTTATATATATTTATATATAAATGACATAAAGATAATAATAATAGGGAGGGTTAGGGGAAAATACTTTGGTCTTTGGTTAGTAGTAATATTTTGATAATATTCTTTAATCATTAGTTAGAAAGGTTTAACAACAATGTAAGTCGGTGGTGGTAGGGTGAGTTATGAGAGTCCTATATGATGTTATATATGTTTGTTTTGTAAGTTCACAACTATTACTATACACTTATTGTTTATGTATTTTTGGGTGTGGGTGATATATTTCAATAAATTAATTTTTTAAAAAGTAGCCACTCTAAGGAAAAAAGAATAAATCAATAAAAAAGACTATTATGATCTCTAAAAAAAAAGACTAAGGGGAAGAAAAGCATATGATCATTGCAATAGATGCAGAAAAAGACATTTGACAAATCCAAAATCCATTCTGGACAAAATCTTAGCAAATTAGGACTTCTTCAACCTGAAAAAGTGTATCAATGAACAATCTACAGCTAACATCATATAATGGTGAAAGACTAAATGCTTCTCCCCTTAGCTCATAATCAATTTTAGGATATCCACTCTCACACATCTATTCAGCATTTTTCTGGAGACTCTATTCAGTACAACAAGGAAAGAAAAATAAATAAAAGCTGTCCAGATTAGAAACTCTCTTTACTCATAGGAAATACTATCAGCTATGTAGAAAACCCTATGGAATCTTCAAAAACCTACTAGAATTGGTATGTGAGTTTAGCAAGGTGGTAGGCTAGATGACCAATATTCAAAAATTATGTCAATGTTCTAGTAAAAAACAATTGAAAATTAAAATTAATATAACAATAAATGAACACTGTAAAAAACATTTCTGAAGGAAATTAAAGAAGAAAATAGAGACATAAGCTGTGATCTACCTATGCATCTTTTCAATAATAAGAAAAAAATTTTTTTGAATAAATTGGGCAAAAGATTTGAAGAGGCATTTCACTAAATAAGATGGTGAATGGCAAATAAGCACATGAAAAGATGCTCCTCATCATTAGTCATTATGGAAATACAAAGTTAAACCATAATGAGATACTACTACACACCTATTAGAATAGTTAAAATAAAAAATATGGACTATACCAAGTGCAAGCAAGGATATGGAGCTACAGCAGCTGTTATATATTGTTGGTAGTAATGTAAAATAATACAACTCCTTTGGAAAACAGTTTGACATTTTCTTAAAAAGTTAAACAAATACATAGATATGACCCATGTCATAAATTGAATTATGTAGCTCCTCAGAAGACATGTTCACAGTCTGCATTCCTATGAGTAACGCCTTTTAAAGATGTTGCTTTTAATTAAGGTGTGGCCCAACTGAATTAGGGTGGACCTTCATTTGTATTAGTGGAGTCCTTTACAACCAGAAGAAATTTGACACAGTCAGTTACAGAAAGTCTCAGGGAAGACCCAGAACAATGGAACTCAGAGGAAACCAGAAGAGCAGTCACAAGAAAAGAAAGATTGTCATGTGACAGGAGGCAGAGATGCAAGCCAAGGAACCCTAAGGATTGTGGCAAGCCAGCACCAGAACACTACAAGTTTTGTGGAGAAAGCATGCCCTTGACAACACCTGGATTTGGGACTTCTACCCTCCAAAACCGTGAGCTAATCTTGTTGTTTAAGTCAACCCATTGTGTGGTATTTGTCATAGCAGAATGTCAAACTAAGACAACCCAGCTACTCTACTCCTAGGTAGATATGCTTCATATCCAGGTAGATATATATATCTACTTCTGGGTAGATACCCAAGACATATGAAAGCACATGTCAATGCAAAGACTTTTAAATGAATGTTTATAGCAGCTTTATTTGTAATAGGCAAAAAATGGAAGCAATCCAAATGACCATGGAAAGATGGCTGGATAAATAAATTCTGATATATCCATACAATGGACTACTACTCAGCAATAAAAAGGAATCAACTACTGATTCATACAACAATGTAAATGAATCTCAAATTGATTATGCCAAGTGAAAAAAAGCAAGATAAGAGTACATACTGTATGATTCTAATTACATAAAAATTCAGGAAGCGGATCAGTGCTAGAGATGGGGAGTGAAGAATGGGGAAAGTTATGATATTGGGTTGCAAAGGGCATGAGGAAACTTTGGGAATGCTGGATATGAATTTAATTACGTCCCCTACAAAGATATGTTCAGGTTCTAATCCCCGGTCCTGAAGGGGTGAACCCTTTTGTAAATAAGATATTTGAAGATGTTATTAGTTAAAGTAAGGCTAAACTGAACCAGGGTGGGCTATAAACTAATATGACTGGAGTACTTATAAGCAGAGGCAATTTGGATACAGGAGGAGGAGACAGAAGGACACATGACCATGTAAAAGAGGTAGAAATTGATTTATGGATTTCTGGTAAGCCACCATTAAAATACTACAGACTTCAGAGAAAGTGTGACCCTGCCAACACCCTGATTTTGGAATTCTAGCCCCCAAAATTGTGAGACAATAAACTCCCTTCTTTAAGCAAAATAGTCTGTGATATTTCTTACAGCAGCCCTGGCAAACTAAGACAGATATATACATTATCATGACTGTGGTAGTGTTTTCACCAGTGTATGCATATGTCATTATTTTTAAAATTACACACTTTAAATATGTGGAGAAAATTATATGTCATTATATCTCAATAAAGCTGTTTTTTTTTTAAACAAACTCAAGGTAATGTTAGAGAAAACACCTTTTACAAAATCAATAGAAAATTAAATACTTGGGAATGAATTTAGCATGAACTTTGAAAATTCTATGAAGAAAAATTTTGAGTACTCGTGGACACAAAAATAAAGTTGAAAAAAATGAGAAGATATCCATTCATAAACAACAATATAACAATCACAAGAATCTGTAAGTTAATTTCAATGCAATCCCAATGCAAATAATAGCAAGTGATTTTATGGAGTTGGACAAGTTGATTCTAAAGTTCATATGAAAAAACAAACATGCAAGATTAGCAGGTAAACAATGAAAAATAAAAACTGAAAGGGGGAAGGGCTATTGCTATATGTCATTAAAACATATTTTAAGGCTATATAATTAAAATAATGTGTTACTGGGACATGAATAGACAAATAAGCCTGTAGAATATAATAGATTTTCTGTCTAGCAATAAACACAATTACATACGGAAACTTAGTATATGATAAAGGTTTGGTCTTTCAAATCCCTGAAGTAAAGATATATTTTTAATAAGCAGTGCTGGGATAACTGGGTAGCCATTTTGAAAATGACAAAGTTAAATCCATGTCTCATGCCATTAACACTATATACAGGGACAAACTCCAAATGATTCAAGAATATAAACATAAAAAGAAAACAATATAATTACTAGATGGAAACATGAATGTTTAACCTTGGTGTGGGGAAAGTTTTCTAAAACTCAAAACGGAGAGTCAGTAAAAGAAAAGATTAATAAATTTGACTACATAATATTGTTAAAACTTTGCATGTCAAAAATTCCAAAAACAAAGTCGTAAGACAACTCTCAAACTGAGAAAAAAAAAGTCACAACATATACCACAGGCAAAGACAAATATCCTTAATGTATAAAAAATTCTTAAAACTTAAGGGCCAACAAACAAACCAATAGAAATACAGGAAAAGACATGAATAGGCAATTAGTCCTCCCAAAATGATATAAAAATAGCCCTCAAACAAATAAAATATATTAAATACAGAGGAGAGATAGGTGAGAAATGTCTCACCTATCAAACTGGCAAAAATTAAAAAGCATGGCAACACATTCTGTTTGTGAGGCTGTCGGGAAAAAAGCACTCTCCCACGCTGCTATGGGAATGTAAATTAGTATAATCCTTCTAGAGTGAAATTTGGCAATACTTAACAAAACTATTCATGCACTTATCTTTTGACCCAGCCATTCCATGGTCGACTAGGTAAACTAGGATCTACCCTAAAGGTATACCTCCAACAATATAAAAATATAGATGCACAAGGTTGTTCACTTCAGCGTTGTTTGTAATAACAAAATATCAGAAACAATTTACATGTCAATACATAGGAGAGTTGTATATTCACAAAACAGAGTGCTATGTAACTGTTCAAAAAATGATTAAGATCTCTATGAACTGCTTTAGAGTGAAAAAAGTGAAGTGTGAAAGAGTATCTATAATATTCTACCCTTTTTGTAAGAAATAAGGGTATATGAAAAAATACATATCTGCTCCATTGTACAAAATAAATATATGGATAAACCAGAAACCACTCCTACAGGGAGTGGCCAGCCAAAGAGTAGAAAGAAGTGAGGATGAGAATGGGTTAAAAGGGATGAGGAGGGAGCTACACTTCTGTTTGTACTTTTATGTAGGGTGTTGAATCCTAGAAACATAGTAATATTTTATATACCCTTCCCCAATAAATAACCAAAATCAACTAAGATACGAAGGCAGTAATAAATGAACCTAACAATACTACAAATTGATAACATAACTACACTAACGGGGATAGGGAGGAAAGGTCCTGTTTTAGTTATCCAGCTGCTAAAACAAATGCCATACAATGGGTTGACTTAAACAATGGGAATTCATTGGCTTGCAGTTTTGAGTCTAGAAAAGTCTAAAATCAAGGTATCAGCAAGGTGATGCTTTCTTCCGAAGACTGTGACATTCGGGGTCTTCCTGCCGGCAATCCTTGGTCCTTGGTTTTTCTGTTGTTTTCCTGTAAGTCTAAAATTATTTCAAATAAAAGGTTAAAAATAATATCTTGTGGGGGGTGAAGGTGGGGGTGAATGGGTATGGATGGGTGGGAGACAGAGAGACACACAGAGAGAGGGATGAGAGAAATGTCACAAAAGTCAGCAGAGAGATGTATAACAGTGATCAAATATGACATGAGCACTAGGCAAAACCAACATCATAACAAGTAGATGCTTACCTTCTGGAAATAAAGAGAAAGGCAAAGGCATCAAGCCATCCTAAGTGACAGAAATACCACTGTATTTCTGATATCTGACCCACTGAATGATACACCTAACTGAGATTTGTCTAGTTAAGCATGACAAGCCTACACAGGTTTAGTGAAAGTAGGTGTGGACAGATAATACCTTTTTTTTTTTTTTTTAAAGAAATTACCAAGGTCCTGGAAGTTCCCCACAATGCCTTTGTCTCTGATGTGTGTGGTTGGCCACCCATGGGGACAGGTACTGAGCAGTAACAAAGGACCGAGTCCCTAATGGCTGAGCTCTTATACTACTATCTACTCATTGCATTGGTTACATTCTTACCAACTTCCTTTTGTTGATCTTGGAGTAATGCCCTCGTGCTTATATACCACTTCAAACGATGAATTATTCAAATACCTTTGTTCTGCCTTTTATTTTTTCAATCAGAAGAATTTGCCTTTCAAAGTCTTATTGCTTCACCAGCTATCACACTTAATCCAGATGGAAAATGTATGTTTTGCCCCCAATGCGATACTCTGCAAATATATTTGACCTCTCAACATTTTTTACTAAAAGCAGCCATTTTAACAGTGGAGTTTGGTAGCCTAACTTTTACTAATAAATTTTCTCCATGTTAGATAAATGAGTGTTAAGAGCTTTAGATTAGGAAAAATAATAAGATAGGCAACAATTTAAGACTATTCAAGAAATAGTAATTATTTCCATTTCAGGTGGGACACGTAAAAAGAATAATAATGGTAGTAACTGGTGGTACAATCTTTCGGATTAAAGGGAAAAAAAGTGCCTCTGTGGGTAGTGATTATTAAAGAAGGGAGGGGGAAGAGGGTTGTAATGTAGAGTGATCATGAAATGCTTTCATGAGAAGTCAATTAATATCATATTTGGTAAGCCATATCCTATTTTGGCCTGGCTTTCCTAGATTCTAAGGAAAGCTTATGTGCCAAAGCATTATTCAAGAGGATTTAATCCCAGGGAAGCAAGAGTGAGGACGAAAGGAAATTTATGCAATCAAGGAAGGAGAGCATATACAGGTGGTATATATTGCCAAGCTGACACAGCTTCTTAAGAAATTCCAGGTGGTTCTCGGTTATATGGGAAGTTATCAGAGAAGCCACAGAATAGGAGCTCCTTCCTTTCTCCTCTCTCATTCATCAAAAGTCCACCACATAATGCTTTATTTCCCCACACTCAAGGCAACTGCTAGTGAAGCCAAGGTCCCTTCTTCTGCTTGGTAAAGTTGGGTCATGGCTGGGCACTGGAGTTGTTGAGGCTCTTGGCATGATAATCAAGGTTGAAGCTATGTCCACCGCTTGGACCTTAATCCTGAGGAAGGCTGATAAAATCAGTGGTATCAGAAAATGGGTAAAGGTGATAATGAGGGCTTTCAGAGAGTGGAAAAAATCATGTGAGCCTTCACTGGTTTGCTCTAGCCAGGAAATGAAGCAAGAAGCCAAGACCCTATGGGCAAACAGTACCCAGCAGATCTGGGAGGGGACAGACACACCAAGTGGGTCTAGGCTGTATCTTGATTATGTGGACATGAATACATGGATGAATTCCTTATAAAAATATATAGCATATTTTTATTGTAGAAAATATGGGCAATTCTGAAAACAAAGAATATTAAAAGTACATATAATTATAACATCCAAAGATAATCACTCTTAATATTTGCTCTATTGCTCTTCACTTCCAATGTTTCCTTTCATGTGGAGGATCATCCAGTAACACTGCTTATCTCTTTGAGTCCCCTCACTCTTACCTCCTCTAGGTAGGTGTGGGTTCATGATTGGTAAATTTGGGCCAAAGTTTAGTGGCACACAACTCAGCCCTTGCCCCTTTCATTCCTTGGGGTTTGGTGGCCAGACTGAGGTTTCTGGCATCACTCCAAGATCATCAGGGGCAATGTGCAGTGGGTCTGTACTGCCAGGGTCTGAGACAGTACATTTGTCTCATCTTGAAGTTCAGCATCAAGAAGTCTAATATTGCTTTAGACCTAAGCCACATACTGAAACAGCTTGATAAGCTGCTGTTTCAGCCTCCTTTTCCTTGCTTTTCTATCGATTTCAATTGGTTCAAAATTGGGGCAGAGAAAAGAAGAGTGCTGCACACTAAGCCCCTCAAACCCCAATATCTGGTACACTGCTCATGAGCCTTGAGAAATGGGCATGATTCAAAATAACAAAATAACATACTGAGATTGAGACTTTAGGTATGACCCAGGCAAACAGTCAAGGTCTTAAGTTTTATGGAGCCCTATGGAGAGAGGGCAAGGCAGGCTTTATGATCTTGGCTGTTTACAGCAACCCACATTTTACCAAGTGGCTGGTTTTAACAATTATGTAATTATTAAGGCCTGCAAAAACCCAAGGCTGAAAGCCTCGGGCCATGTGGCATTTTTTAACCTGGCATGTTGTACTTTATGGTGGCCCTGTCAAGAGACAAGAGGCTGTTTTTATTCAGGCAGCTCTGCGGTGCAGATCTCAGTAGAAGTCTGGTGGGCAGGCTCTTCAGGCCTTAAAGGAGTGCCTGTGCCTTCAGTGACCATGGATCTTAGGGTGGCAGTGCTGTGGCTTGACCTCCAACTTCACAGGGGTAGCTTGGTCTGATTGTGCAAGTGAAGCAAATTTGGCTACCTAGATTCCAATATTGAGCACAGCTGAGGTTTAAACCTGCCCAAGCCACCAAGAAGCCTGAAATATTTGTGCTTTCTCCACCCCCGGCAGGAGTGGAGGCAGGGGGTGACTGAAAAACACAGCGGTCCCCCGGGGCTGTAAGGATCAGATCTAGCATGCCCAATTTGGAAAGCCACTGCTTAGGCCCCCATACCCAGCAAGAGTGGAAATTGGGTGCAGTTTGAACACTTTCTCGGGGCAGAGCAGGCAGATTCACACTGGGCTCCAACACTTCCTGGAAGGAGGGGAAGCATGCACTCTGCTGTGGGCAGTGTGGGCAGACTCACCCAGCCTACCTTGAAGGACTGCTGCACACTGGGTCACAATGCACCCCTGGATAGAGAGGCAGTATGCACTCTCTAGCAGGCAGATTTACCCTGCCCATCTGGAAAGTCTGTTGCACACTGGCCCCTGAGGTGCCCCTGGGCAGAGAGGAAGCATGTAATCTTTAGTGGGCAAGGCTCGCAGATTCACCCTGCCCATCTTGAACAGCCACTGCACTCTCATCCCCAAGATGCCTCAGGAAGGAAAGGAACCAAGAGCTGTCTGATCACTTTCTCTCAAGACAGTGTAAGCAGAGACAACTTGCCCACCTGGGGGAGGGGGCTGGCAGTTGATCAGAGAACTCAGATCTCAGGGGTTGGGAGCTGTGTAATGGTTTCATTCTTGGTAGGCTGGCAACCTCCCACCAGGAGCTAAGTCACCTGAGAATTAAAGGCACAGAATAACAGGGCAACAGGGAACAACTGGATAAAGAGTGCTACTTGCTGGGTACTTCAGGAAAGCCTAGATTGGGAGAGACATTAAAGAGAAGATTGCAGCCCTTTAGGGTCTCTTCTTTAAAGCACATTGGAATTGATCTACACTTCCTTCGTAGGGCCCCTTAGTCTGTTTTGACTGGGAAACCAGAGCTAGGAAGGTTGTCTCCAGAGGGACACTTCTACCAAAATCAGCTCTCCAAGAAATAGCAGTGAGAGAAGACAAAAGGAGTATAAAAATATACATAGGCAACAAAAAGCAAACAGAATAGACAAATATTCACAGAGGAGGAAGAGAGGAAGCTTTAGCAAAAAGTCAACCAATAAGAAAGCTGTAGGCTAACAAGAAACACTGAGCACAGAATAAACACATAAAAAATCAGATGCCAAGACATCAGCAGAAAATTATAAGCTATACCAAGAAATAGGAAGATACGATTTGGAAAACAGCCAAGTTAATAGATGCCAAATACAATGAATATGGTGGTAACTCTGGTGGGAAGAGAAGGATGGCTTCTTATGATGGTGGAAAATGTGTGAGAGAGTGAGAGGAAAATGGAGAATGAAATGGGGTTAAAAGGAATTGGGTGGCTCTTGTGAATAGTTCATATACTACTACTGTGAATGATTCCTACAGCATAATTCTAAAAATATTTGCTAATGACAGCATCTTTGGAATAAGTGTGCATTTGGTCTTTCAAGGTGATTATTTTGAAGCATAGCACTGATTTGGATATTCATATTCTATCTGGCATTTGTAAGGTTACTGGATAATTTATCATCTCAAAAGGAGCACTTTTGGGAAGCAGATGTGGCTAAAGCTATTGAGCTCCTGCCTACCACATGGGAGGTCCTGTGTTTGGCTCCCGGTGCCTCCTAAAGAAGACAAGCAAGACAGCGAGCTGACACAATGGGTAGGCACGGTGAGCTGATGCAACAAGATGATGCAGCAAGATGACACAAGGAGGAAAAACATAATGAAAGAAACAACAAAAGCAGGGGGGTGGAGGTGGTTCAAGCAATTGGGCACCTCCCTCTCACAGCAGAGGTCCCAGGTTCACACAACAAGCAGACGCAGCAAATACAAACCTCAAGGAGATGGGGAAAAAGAAATAATTAAAATAAATCTTTTTGTTTTAAGAAGCACTTTTAGAGTGATAAGGGTGCTATTAATAATGTGGGAACAAAGACACAAATCAGAACTGTCCCAGGCAAAATAGATCATATGGAGCCATTGTTATTCCTTATGGTCACCCCTGTAAATAACATCAGACATCTCTTTTCAATAAATTTCCATGATTAAAGGATAAACCTTTATTGAAATCTCCAATTAATATGACATGAAAATTTAGATTGTGGAGTGTACCTTCATTTCTTTTAAACCATCTGTGTAGTGAACAAAAATGCAAGTGAAAGGAAAGAAAAATTTAGCCAATTGGCCAGAATATACTTACTAGATGCTTTGACTATACTATTCCAAATGGCTAGTAAGAATGTTATTTCTTCCCTAAGTGGCTTGGATTCCCTGGTCTTGTTGGATCTAGGTAAATTGTCTTAGTGTCCTCTAGCCTTAATTAGAGGTAGTTGTGGTGGACACTGATGTGCTGCTCATATTCTCTTTTAGGAATGAAGAATTATTTCCCAGCTACTAGGTTTGCTGTCCACCGAGAGCCCTCAGCTACCAACCCTTTTCAGGAATTGCCTCAGCTGAAGAAAACTGCCATACACAAGGTGTAACAAGAGCAGCTTAAATCCAGTGCTTGGACAATGCAGGCGTTATTAAGGCCTGATTCACTTGTCCCAAGTGGGAACAACTCTAAAGAGCCATCCCAGTACCAGAGCTCCCCGGGAGATCAGATGAAGGCTTTGTTGGGACTGTGTGGCAGCTCAACCTTTCCCTCCACCCACTCATGCTTCTTTTCTCTCCCTTCTACAGGTTTTGATCCCAACAGCACTTCCTAATGAATATCCTGTATGTTGATCTCTATCTCAAAGTCTGCTTCCAGTGACATCACCCTGTGACAGTCATCTTTAGTTCTGGTATTATTTTACTTTGATCCATTCTGGATCAAACAACCCATTCTGGTCTCAACTTCTCAGTAAAAATTTAAGATTTATTCTTGGTTCACAGGTTCTACTTTGTGAATGCACTAGATGGAGATACTAAAAGCATCTGCTTTTAAAGCTACCACTCTCCTTTGAAGAAAGAAGTTTAAGGAGGAATAGTAGAGATGTGCACATCTTCAACAATCAAACCAAACATAGTATGCAGTATAGCAGTCTTTGCAGTTGGAAGACACATAATTCATCAGAATTTTGGGGTTTCACTTCTAATATCTATAAAAAGCAGAAGCTGTTCTACTTAGGGTAGATACTAGTACCTTGCACAGAACCACACAAAAAAAGAGGAACTTGGTAAGTGTTTGATGAATGAATAAATGGATGCCTGGACCAGTCCATGCAGTCTCTCACAGCAGAGACTGAGAAGTTCTAGAACTGAAAATGACCAAGTTCAAGGTGAAGAAATGGGAAGGAAGAGAAGAATTAAGGGAAGGTTTGTAAAGGGATGGCAGAAAACTGAATAAAATCAAGTCAGTCTTCTACTAAAGAAGGAGAATTCTCCAACCGCTATCTCTCCTTAGCCTTTCTCCTTTCTAACTTTTCACCACTCTCTCACCTCCATTCAGTGTACTAAAATATAAAAGTGTAATATATGTCCTGCTTTTTCGCTGAATTATTTGTGGTATTGTGAGATTTTTTTTCTGGCTGGATAGTCCTAAATTCTTTTAATAATAAGCTTCCTCTGCAGCAGTTGGAAGTAAAATTGCGAACATGCTGACTTAGGGTGCCAAGTAGAGAGTGATGAGCAGGAAGTGGTAAATGAATAGCTGCCTTATTAGATCACATTCTCATCTTCCAATTCTTTAGAACAAAAATATTTGCTGCCACAAAACATGTTACCTAGTGGTATAGCTGTGCCAAAATCAATAATGAGTGTACCATACTAAAAGCCTACTCAAATCCATCAGTGGGAAGTGAAAAGAAACCTCAGAGACTCCAGGATTTACTATATTTATTCTGGATAAACTTACTAAAGGTAGTTTTGAAAGTGACTTGGGGCATCAACTAACATAAAATGTTTTAAATGATGGTGTAAATGGATCAGTGTTCTCTTAATTAAAATAAAATTTATTTTCTGTTTTAGGAGAAAAGACATTTAAGACAAAAAGTCCTTTCAAACTCTCAAATGTCTGACTACTTTTTCAAATAACAATAGATCAGAGAAAGCACTCCCCTGCCACTACACAGTTCTTATCCACATTAATTATTACACTAGGCTAAACTAAATAATCTTGAATGCTCAACAATATTATTAGTACAAGGAGTTCTATTTGAAAATTCTGACTTTCCCCCTAGTGATTATACTTGATTACAGGTGTAAGAAAGTTTTCTATAGTGTGTCTTATAAAACCCACTGTGAATGTAACCACATATCATCTCATGTGAAGCATTAGGCATGTATTTAAATAGGTTAGAATTCTGCATAAAGAACTGACCAGGTGATTTTCAAGCATGAGACAGAAACTAAATAAGTGAGCATGTTTTTATTGACAACATTTAGAATTGCTCTATGTGATTACTGAGAAAAGTCCAGGGACTAGTAAAAATTATTTATGGCTAAGCGTTTTAAGGTTATTCAAAGAATGTATAAACAATAACAAACTCCAATTTTTCATGGGTGCCTTAATTATTTACGATTGCCACTTTTAGTTAATTCTCAGTGCAGGTCTGTTTCAGAGATAGATTTTGGAGACTACTTAAAAATTCTAATAAAAACTATTAGCTAAATAATCAAACATTGGATGGATAGTATTTAAATTTAGTAATTCAAGAAGTTCTATTCATAATCACTCCCAGAATATCTTAATTCACCAGTGTTCCAAGTTTATCCTATGACTGCATCCTTGCAGAACAGACTTTCAGCTACTAAACTCCTATATCTGGGGAGTGGAAGGAAATCAGGTAAAAAGTCAATAATGAAGGGGGTATAAAGATTTTTTCATAACCTATTTTCCCCATTCTTTAACCTTGTTCTCAGAGCAATGGGAAGGGAGAAAGAGATTATGTACATGTCAAAGGAAACTATAAAACTTTATCCACATTTAGATAATCCCAGAGGGTGTGGGACTGCCCATTTCCACTCAGGTATTGGTCACACCTATTTTGCTTCCAAAATAAACCTCTAAAATTAGAGGTATTATGGAGGAGAGGAAGTCAAAGTTTAATACCTACCTGCTACCAGGGCAGGGAAGAAAAAGAAATACCATTTGGAGAATGGGAAAATGAAACTGAGTGTACAAAATAAAAATTCACAAATTATGCTCTTGGACAAAATACTAATACAAATGAATATGCATAAGAATATTTATTCTTTGACACATTGATAGGAGAGAAATGTCTCATAAAGGTTCATCTTTATTCATAGTATATTTTCTCATTTTTTCCCCCAGCAAGTCAGAAGCATATGCCTCTTACTAACATTATTGCCCTGTGAGATCTCACCAGAAGTACAGCTAAAATGGGTCCATATGTAGCTTTGGCAATAGAGATTCTTCAATAACAGCTGAAACTTGCTTGTATACTTGCAATACAGAATTTACCCAGGGTTATCATTACACCTGGTGTTGTATATAAAACTGTGTGCACTATTTTAAAATCCCTATGAGATGTATAAAATTAATCATAGCACAGGAAATCAATGCTAAGGTGATGAGTGAAAGAATGAACACATGAATTTCTGCTTACATTATTGGAAAACATTTTCCCTCATGTATTCTTGAAGTTTATTCTTCAATTCCCATCCCACCTCACCCTCCCAGATCTAGCAAAGAGCTGGTATTAGAAAAGAATCTAGGATGCTGTGTCTTAAGAAAGTACTTCCTTTAAATTGGAGAGTGGAGCTTCCCCTTACCCCATTTTTAAAAATAACAACTTCATTGAGAGATAATTAACATACGGTAAAAGTCACCAGTATTTAGTGCACAATTCAGTGATTTTTAGTGTATTTACAAAGTTATGCACCTATCACCATAATCCAAACTTCCATCACCCAAAAAGATCCCTTGTGCACATTTGCTCTATAACATCCATGCCCCAGCCCCAGACCAATAACATACTTTTTATGTCTATAGATTTGTGGTTTCTTCTGGATATTTCATGTAAACGAAATCATACAGTATGTGGTCTTTTGTGACTGTATTCTTTCACTTAGCATGATAGTTTTTATTTACATCCATTTTGTAGCATGTATCAGTGCTTCATTCCTTTTAATGGTTGAATATTACTTTCAGGGAATGACTATACCGTATTTTGTTTAACGATTCAAACCTGATAGATATTTGGGTTGTTTTCAGTTTGGACTGATATAAATAAAGCTGCTATGAACATTTGCATAGAAGTCTTTCTGTGGATACGTGTTTTCATTTCTTTTAGGTAGGTGTTGTTGGTCGTGTGGTAGATTTAACATTTGAGGAACTCCCGATCTGTTTTCCAAATGGCTATAACACTTTATATTCCCATCAGAAATGTGAGGGCTCCAGTGTTTCCACATCCCTGTCAATGCTTATTATTGTCTGTTTTTAAGTACAGCCATTATGGGTTTGAAATGGAAACTTGTTGTTATTTTCACATGCATTCCCCTGATGACTAATGAGGTTGAGCACCTTTTTATGTGCTTACTGACCATTAGTTTATCTTTTTGTTGAATGTCGTTTTGAATCTTTTACCCATTTTTTCAGTTATTTGTCTTATTGAGCTGAAAGAACATTTTATATATTCTGCAAACAAGTTCTTTATCATATATTTGATTTGCAAATATTTTCTCCCAGTCTACTGCTTGTCTTTTTCTTTTCTTTTTTTAAACAATTGATGAAAAATACTCATATATTACTATTCACTACAATCCATAGTTTGCTTTAGGAGCATTTTAACTCAAATACAACCCTATTACTAACATTTTGTAATATTAGCTTACAATTGTTCTGATTCATGGAAGAACATTCTTATATTGTAGTACTAACCACATTCATCATCTGTAGCAGGATTCACTATGCTATACAATCTCATGTTTCATAATTTAGCTTTTCTTCTAGTGACATACACAACCCTAAACTTTCCCTTTCAACCACAATCATACCCCAATATTGGCGCTGCTAATTACATTCACTCTAATGTGCTACCATCCTCTCTATCTTATTCCAAACATTTACAATCAACCTAAGTAGAAACTCTGCACAAATTAAGCCTCGGCTCCACATTCTCTATCCTCATTCTATCTTCTGGTGACAATCTTCTAGTTATTAAATCCATGACTTTGCTTATTGTATTTAATTCTTATTAATGAGACCATACAATATTTGACCTTTATTGTCTGGCTTGTTTCACCCAACATCATGTTCTCAAAGTTCATCCATGTTGCAATATGCATAAAAACTTTATTTCCTCGTACACCTGAATAATATTCTACCATATGCATATATCACATTTTGTTTATCCATTTATCTGTTGATGGACACCTGGGTTGTTTCCATCTTTTGGCAATTATGAATAATGCTGCTAAGAACATTGCTGTGCATATGTATGTTTGTGTCCCTGCTTTCAGTTCTTCTGAGTATATAACTAGGAGTGGGATTGCTGGGTCATCTGGCAGCTCTATATTTAACTTCCTGAGGAACTGCCAAACAATCTTCCACAGTGGCTGCACCATTCTACATCTCTACCAACAGTGATGAGGCTTCATAGTTCTCCACATCTCTCCAATGCTTGAAATTTTCTTTTTATTCAGTAGTGTCCTTATTAATAGGTGTGAAATGATATCTAACTGTAGTTTTGATTTGCATTTCTATAATAGCCAGTGATGTTGAACATCTTTTCTTGTATTTTTTTTTTTACCATTTGTATCTCTTCATTGGAAAATGTCTATTCAAGTCTTTTGCCCATTTTAAAAATTGGGTTGTTTTTTTATCATTGAATTATACTATCTCTTTATACATAATGGATATTAATACTTATCAGATATGTGGTTTCCTATTATTTTGTCCCATTGAGTAGCCTGCCTTTTCACCTCCATGACAAAGTCCTTTGAAGCACAAAAGAATTTTGAGAAGGTCCTATTTTATCTATTTTTTCTTTAGTTGCTCATATTTTGGGTATGAGGTCTAAGAAAACATCTCGTACCATAAGATCTTGAAAATGTTTTCCTACATTTTCTTTTAGGGGTTTTACAGTCCTGACTTGTCTTATTTAAGTATTTGATTCTTTTTGAGTTAATTTTTTAATAAGATGTGCTGTTGGGGTCCTCCTTCATTCTTTTGGATATAGATATCCAGTTTTCCCAACACCATTTGTTGAAAACAGTGTTCTGGCCCAGTTGATTGGGCTTGGTGTCCTTGTAAAAAAATCAATTTACTGTAGAGGAAAGGGTCTATTTTTGAACTCTCAGTTCAATTCCATTGGTCTATATATCTCTCTTTATGACTATACCAGGTTGTTTTCACTACTGTACTATATAATATGATCTAAAGTCAGGAAACAAAGTCCACCAACTTTGTTCTTCTTTCTAAGATATTTTTGGTTATTCAGTGTCCCTTTCCCTTCCAAATACAGTTAACAATAGAATTTTCCATTTCTGTGAAGTAAGCTGTTGGAATTTTGATTGGGATTGCTTTGAATCTGTAAATCAATAATCTTAATGATAGTCACTCTTCCAATCCATGAACACAAACGTCCTTCTGTTTGTTTAGGTCTTCTTTCATTTCTGTTAACAGTGTATTATAGTTTTCTGAGTACAGATCCTTTATATCCTTGGTTAAATTTATTGCAAAATATTTGATTCTTTTAATTGCTATTGTTAAAGGAATTTGTTTCTGATTTTCTCCTCAGAATGTGCATTATTACTGTATAGAAATATTACTAATTTTTGCATATTGATCTTGTATCCCACAAAGTTTATTAGCTCTAGTAGTTTTGTTGTAAATTTTGGAGGGATTTCTAAGTATAGGATCATGCCATGTGCAAATAATGAAAGTTTCTCTTCTCCCTTCATGGTTTGTATACATTTTACTTATTCTTGCCTAATTATTCTAGCTAGAATTTCTAGTACTGGGTCAAATATCAGTGGTGACAGTGGGCATCCTTGTATTGCTCATGATCTTAGAGGAAAAGCTTTCAGCCTTTCACCATTAAGTATGATTTTGGATGAGGGTTTTTCATATATGCCCAGTGTATTAGTCAGCCAAAGGGGTGCAGATTAAAAATACCAGAAATTGGTTGGTTTTTATAAAGGGTATTTATTTGTGGTAGAAGCCCACAGTTATCAAGCCATAAAGCAAAGTTACTTCCCTCACCAAAGTTTGTTGCCACATGCTGAAGCAAAATGGCTGCCGATGTCTGCAAGGGTTCAGGCTTCCTGGGTTCCTTTCTTCCTGGGGCTCATTTCTCTCTGTGCTCAGGTCCTCTGCTCACTCCACAAGGCCAGCTGTAGACTAACAGGCAAAAGGCTTGTCTCTCTTTCCGGGGCCTCTGTTGTGTCCAATTGAGCCTTCTCTCCTTCCTCATATATCTGCTTCTCTATGTGTTTACTTCCCAGTCTCCAGTACCAACTCCCAGTTCTGTGAGTCCCCACCAACCAAGGGGGCAGGAATGCAACATTCTACTGACATAGGCCAATCAAAGACTTAAACATTATTTAATCAAGTAAAAGTGAAATCTCTTAATCAATATAATCTAATACACCCAGAGGGACAGACCAGTTTACAAACATAATCCAATATCTACTTTTGGAATTCACAAATAATATCAAACTGCTACACCCTGTATCATGTTGAGGAAGTTTCCTTCTATTCCTATCTTTCGAAGTGTTTTTATCAAGAAAGAATGCTGGATTTTGTTGAATGCCTTTTCTGGATCAATCAAGATGATCATGGGATATTTTTTCTTCTATTTCTTAATGTGATTTATTACACTGATTGATTTTCTTGTGTTGAAACACCCTTATATACCTGGGGAAAAACACCACTTGATCATGATGTATAATTCTTTTAATATGCTGTTGTATTCAGTTAGCAATTTGTTGGGGATTTTTGCCTCTATATTCATTAGAGAAATTGGTCTGTAATCATCCTTTTTCATTGCATCTTTATTTGGCTTTGTTATTTTAGTGATGTTAGGGTCATATAATGAGTTTGGTAGCATTCCTTCCTGTTCAGTTTTTTGGAAGAGTTTGAGCAAGATGGGTATTAGATCATCTTTAGTTCATTGGTAGAATTCACCTATGAAGCAATATGATCCAGAGCTTTTCATTTTTGGAAGTTTTGATGACTGTCTCCATTTCTTTACTTGTGGTTCTCTTGTTGAGGTCTTCTGTTTCTTCTAGGGTCAGTGTAGATGGTTTGTGTGTTTTTAGGAATTTTCCATTTTGTCTACATTGTCTAGTTTGTTGGCGTGCAATTCTTCATAGTATCTTCTTATGGTTTCTTTTATTTCTGTGAGGTCAGTAGAAATGTCCCTCCTCTCATTTCTGATTTTTTTTCTCTCCCCTTCCCCCCCATAATATCCCATAATATATACATATTCATAAATTTCCAAATTTTAATGCCATTGTTACTATTAAAATAAAACTACACAGAGTTGTTTATGGTTTCTTTTTTTTTAAAGATTTATTTTTTATTTATCTCTCTCCCCTTCCCCCCCCCCCAGTTGTCTGCTGTCTGTGCCCATTCGCTGTGTGTTCTTCTGTGACCGCTTCTATCCGTATCAGGGGCACCAGGAATCTGTGTTTCTTTTTGTTGCATCATCTTGCATCAGCTCTCCGAGTGTGCGGTGCCATTCTTGGGCAGGCTGCACTTTCTTCTGCACTGGGCGGCTCTCCTTATGGGGTGCACTCCTTGCGTGGGGCTCCCCTATGCGGGGGACTCCCCTGCATAGCACAGCACTCCTTGTGCACATCAGCACTGCGCATGCACCAGCTCCACACGGGTCACGGAGGCCCAGGGTTTGAACCGCGGACGTCCCATGTGGTAGGCGGTCACCCTATCCATTGGGCCAAGTCCGCTTCTGTCATTTCTGATTTTATTTGCCTTTCTCTATATTGTTTTTCTGTTCTTGATTTCATTTATTTCCACTCTAATCTTTGTTATTTCTTTCCTTCTACTTGCTTGGGATTAGTTTGCTGTTCTTTTTCTATTTCCTCCATGTATACAGTTAGGTTTTTATTTTAGCTATTTCTTCTAGTTTAATACAAGTATTTAGGGCTATAAATTTCCCTCTCAGCACAGTCTTCACCCATAAGTTTTGATATGTTGTGTTCTTGTTTACATTCGACATGAGATATTTATGGATTTCCTTGCAATTTCTTTGTCCCACTTATTGTTTACGATTGTGTTTTTAGATTCCACATATCTGTGGATTTTCCAGTTCTCTGCCTGTTACTGATTTCCAGCTTCATTTCATTATGATCAGAAAAAAATGTTTGGTTTAATTTTTAACTTTTTAAATTTATTGATACCGGTTTTGAGACTCAACATATGGTTTTCTCTGGAGAAATATTGATGAGGGGAGAAGAATATTTACCCTGCTATTTTGGGGTGCAGTGTTCTATATATGTCTGTGAGGTCAAGTTCATTTAAGATATTATTGAAACTACATTTACATAATCACCCTCCGCCCAGATGTTCTATCCAATGATGAAAGTGGTGTACTGACATCTCCAACTATTATTACAGAGATGTATATTTCTTCCTTCAGTTTTGCATGTATTTGCCTCATATATTTTGAAGCACTCTGATTAAGTGCATAAACTTCATTTTAGTTATTTCTTCTTGGTCAATTACACTTTTTTTCTGTTTTCCGTTTTAGTTTATTTTGTATTTTAGCAAATTGTTTTCTAATTGTTTTTTTTTAAAGATACATAGATCACAAAAAAAGTTACATTAAAAAATATAAGAGGTTCCCATATACCCTGTACCCCACCCACACCCTTCCCTCATCAACAACCTCTTTCATCACTGTGGCACCCTCATTTCATTTGGTGAATACATTTTGGAGCACTACTACATCATATGGATTATCGTTTCCATTGTAGTTTATACTCTCTCCCTTTACATTCAGTGGGTTATGGCAGGATATATAATATATAATGTCTTGCATCTGTCCCTGCAATATCATTCAGGACAATTCTAAGTCCTGAAAACACCCCCATATCACACTTCTTCTTCCCTCTCCCAGCCCTGAGCATCTCCTGTGGCCACCATCTTCATATTGATGATACATGTTCTTCCATTGATAGAGTCACAATAGTTCTATAGTAGAATACCAGTAAGTCCACTCTAATCCATATTTTATTCCTCCATTCTGTGGGCCCTGGGATGTGATGTCCACTCCACCTCTAAATCGAGAGGGGGCTTAGATCTCACATGGCTGATGGATGCAATTCTCCTGCTTGCAGTTGTATATGCTCACAGTTCCCTCATGTGGTAGATGACCATCCTCACCTCCCTGTTAGCTGACCTGGGTAAGTACAATGAACTGGAAAGTAGGTGTTGCTACTCGGCTGAGACTCATGACCCAGCTGGCAAATCGACAGACAAGACATTCAAGTCTTCTGAGCATACACCAACCCCAGCATCAACCACAGTTTCAGTAAAAGTGACAGAAGAGGCATGTGTAGAGAGTCACATCTGAGTCCAACTCCATCACACTCAGGAGCACAAATTCCAAAGTGGGGCCCACTGGCAAAGCACTGAACTCCAGAGCTATTTGTCATGACCATAGAACCTGTGTGTCTCCGTAGTGCTCAGGGACACCACTACCTGGAGTTATATTTACTTTGGCTGTCTCTGAGATTCTGCTGAGATGTGTGTAAGCATGATCCCTCTGATGACCTCCTGTCTCATTTTGAAGTCTCTTCGCCATTTAAACTCATTTGCTTTTACCATTTCCCCCTTTTATTCAAGGTCTTTTTCTAGTTGTATCACCAACTGGTGCTTGGTAATAATCCCTCGGTGCCAAGGAGGCTCACCCCTGGGAGTCGTGTCCCACACTGGGGGAAAGGTAATGCATTTACATGCTGAGTTTGGCTTAGAGAGTGGCTACATTTGAGCAAATGGAGGCCCTCAGGAAGTAAATCTTAGGCACCCTGCAGCTCTAGGCCTAGTTGGAATTTCAAGCACACAGGTTCATCATCATAGTCATCAGTATCAAGGACCCATAATTGGACCATCTTTCTTCACTGGTTTTTGCACTTGCACTCGGGGGATTGTTGCTGTTCCATTGGGGAATGTGACTGAGCTCTCCCAACTAGGAACTCAAAACTTCCTCAGTTGTCATGTGTAACTCTCCCTACTATGACAATACCCAATGAATATTTAAACATTTTTATTTATCCTATATACATGACCTGGAGATCTCCCTCCTAACCATGTGTCCACCATCAATGACACCCCACACCAGTGTTTCTCCCCTGCCATAGTTGAACCCCTCTGTGAACCAAAATATTTTCAAAGATGAAGCCAAATTCAATCAGTAGGTAAATGAAAAGGTAATGATAGATTTAAAGATTAGAAATAGAATACATACTAATTTAGAAAAACTAAAATAAAGTGAAAAATAAATTGGGGAATTAAAAAATGAAAAATTTAATAAAACTTTGTTTTTGATATTTTGCCTTTCATAACTGTAATAGATGTTGCCCTGTATGTACAGTGGGAAGGTAATCTCTTCCATTCCTTCCTCAGTGTCTACAATTTTGTCTTCAAAAAAAGTTTTAGATCACAGTAGAGTCACATATACAATATAGGGGACACCGTTATATCCAACATCAAACCCTTTGCCCCCTTCCCCAGCAATGATCTTTTTACATGTGGATGTTATATTTGCTATAGCTGATGTACTGATATTGAAACATAGCTACTAACAATGGTTTCTTTATGGTTTACATTATGGTTTACAATTTAGACTGTACAGTTTTCTAAATTTTTAGTTACATTATGGTTACATTATGGTTTACATTTTAGACTATACACTTTTTATAAATTTTTGGTGAAATTTAACATGGTCTATATCCATTGTTGCACGATCATTTCCATTGCCCCCCAGTTACCCCCTCTTCCCTCTATTCTATCCGTTTCTTGCCCTCCCCTCAGGGCCCACAGTGACAACCAGGGTTCACTGCTTAAAGGACAAGATTCATAGATACTTGCAACAATGCTGAGAGTTTAACACACTAGTCTGTCCTCCCCAATTGGGAACCATGCATGCTCTCAAGAAAGAGCCACCCCTCTGTTTGAGAACATCAGGCCTCCAAAGGATAGGGGTACAACACCTTTCCACTCATTGTATGGGTCTCTACCCAATGATATAACACACTATGACAAGATGAGCACTCACACACTCCCTAGAAGCCTGTCCCAGTTGCACCCTGTTCCAGATGCCCCATCAAACACGTTAAACAAGTAATCCTTCTTTATTATATTTTCTAAAGAGTTTTCTCAACATTATAGTTTCAACCGTGTACCTGACAATTTCCCGTGTTCACCTGCTCCCCCCAAACCCTCCCCCCAATTCCATGGACCATCTGACACATCCTCCCAACCCTATTTCCTCTCAAGCTGGCAAATCCCTGCCAAATCTTATCTCCATGCCCTGTCTTATTCCTTCACTGCACAACTATGTACCTCTACTTTATCATAGATTTTGCTGATGTAAGCATCAGCTCACAACCTTCCCCTCCACCCCAATTTTCTGTAAGCCTATCATCCAGTCTCTAGCTCTCTAAGATACCTTGATTTGCTTAATTCATATCAGAGAGGTCATGTAGTATTTATCCTTCAATGACTGGCTTGCTTCACTCAACATAAGGTCCTCAAGATTCATCCATATTACCTCATGTGTTCCTTCTTACAGCTGAGTAGTATTCCATTGTATGTATATACCACATTTTGTTTATCCATTCATCTGTTGATGGGCATTTGTGTTGATTCCAACTTTTGGGAATAGTGAATAATGCTGCCATGACCATTGGTGTACATATATCGGTTTGTGTCCTTGTTTTCAGTTTGTCTGGATATATACCCAGTAGTGGAATTGCTGGGTCATATGGCAAAACTATACCTAGTTTTTTGAGAAACTGCCAAACTGCCCTCCAGAATGGCTGGATCCTTCTGCATTCCCACTAGCAGTGGATGAGGGTTCCCATTCCTCCACATCCTTTCCAACACTTGTAGTCTTTTGTTTTTTTAATAGCCTCCAGTCTAATGGGTGTAAGATGGTATCTCACTGTAGTTTTGATTTGTGTTTCCCTAATAGCTACTGATGTTGAGAATCTTTTCATATGCTTTTTAGCCAATTGTATTTCTTCTTTGTGGAAGCATCTGTTCAAATCTCTTGCCCATTTTTAAAAATTGGTTTTTTGTCTTTTTATTTTCAAGATTTAGGATTTCTTTATATATACTAGATATTAGGCTCCTATCAGATATATTGTTACCAAATATTTTCTCCAATTGGGTATGCTGTCTTTTCACTTTCTTGATAAACTCCTTTGAGGTGCAAAAGGCTTTAATTTTGAGAAGGTCCCATTTACCTACTTTTTCTTTCACTGCTTGTTCTTTGGGTGTGACGTTCATGAAGCCATATCCTATTACAAGGACCTGTAGATATTCCCATACATTGTCTTCCAAGTATTTATGGTCTTGGCTCTTACATTTAGGTCTTTGATCCATCTTGAGATGATGTTTGTATAATGTGTGTGATAATAATCCTCTTTCATTCTTTTGCATATGGATATCCAATTCTCCATGCACCATTTGTTGAAGAGACCATTCTCTCCCAGCTGAGTGGGATTAGTGGCCTTGTCAAATATCAGATGGCTGGATATGCGAGGATCTATATCAGAAATCTCAATTTGGCTCCATTGGTCAGTATGTCTATCCTTGTGAAAATACCATGCCATTTTTTAAAAAAGATTTATTTATTTATTTATTTATTTATTTTTCTCCCATCCCCACCCCCCTCCCCCGGACCCTGGTTGTCTGTTCTCTTTGTCTATTTGCTGCATCTTCTTTGTCCACTTCTGTTGTTGTCAGCGGCATGGGAATCTGTGTTTCTTTTTGTTGCATCATCTTGTTGTGTCAGCTCTCCGTGTGTGTGGCACCATTCCTGGGCAGGCTGCACTTTCTTTCGCACTGGGCGGCTCTCCTTACAGAGTGCACTCCTTGTGCATGGGGCTCCCCTATGCAGAGGACATCCCTGCGTGGCAGGGCACTCCTTGCGCTCATCAGCACTGTGCATGGCCAGCTCCACATGGGTCAAGGAGGCCTGGGGTTTGAACTGCAGACCTCCCATGTGGTAGATGGATGCCCTAACCACTGGGCCAAGTCCATGGTCACCATGCCATTTTGACCACTATAGTTTGTAGTATGTTTTAAAGTCAGGTAGTGTGATTCCTCAAATTTCATTTTTCTTTTTCAATATGTCTTTGGATATTCAAGACCTCTTTCCTTTCCAAATAAAATTCACAGATAGTTTTTCCAGTTCATTAAAAATGCTGTGTTGATTTTTTGGGGGATTGCATTAAATCTGTAGATCAGTTTGGGTAGGATAAACATCTTAATGATATTTAGTCTTCCTATCCATAAACAGGGAATATTCTTCCATTTATTTAAGTCTTCTTTGATTTCCTTTAAAAGTGTTGTGTAGTTTTCTGTGTACAAGTCTTTTACATCTTTAGTTAAGTTTATTCCTAGGTATTTGATTTTTTAAATTTACTATTGTAAATGGTATTTGTTTCTTGATTTCCTCCTCAGATTGCTCATTATACATGTACAGAAATGCTACTGATTTTTTCCATTAATCTTCTAACCTGCAACTTTAATAAGCTCATTTGTAAGTTCTAGAACCTTTGTTGTAGATTTTGCAGGGTTTTCTATGTCTGGGATTGTGTTGTCAGCAAATAGTGAAATTTTCACTTCTTCCTTTCCAGTTTTGATGCCTTTTATATCTGGTTCTTGCCTCTGTGCTTGAGCAAGTACTTCTAACAGTGTTAAATAGGAGGGGTGATAGTGGGCATGCTGTTCCTGATCTTAGAGGGAAAGGTTTTAGGATTTCACCAGTGTAAATGATGTTAGCTGTGGGTTTGTCATATATGCGCTTTATCATGTTCAGAAAGTTTCTTTCTATTCCTATATTTTGCAGTGTTTTTATCAAGAAAGGGTGCTGTATTTTTGTCAAATGATTTTTCTGCATTTATAGATATGATCATGTGATTTTTTTACTTTGATCTGTTTATGTGGTGTATTACATTGATTGATTATTTATGTTGAAACATCCTTGCATACCAAGAATGAAACCCACTTGGTCATGGTGTATAATTCATTTCACGTGTTGTTGAATATGATTATCAAGTATTTTGTTGAGGATTTTAGCATCTAGGTTCTTTAGAGAGATTGGTCTGTAATTTTCCTTTCTTGTGGTGTCTTTGATTGGCTTTGGTATTAGGATAATGTTGGCATCACAGAATGCGTTAGGCAATGTTCCTTCTATTTCAATTTTTTAAAAGGTTTTTAAGCAAGATTGCTGTTAGTTCTTTCTGGAATATTTGGTAGAATTCACCTGTGAAGCTGTCTGGCCCAGGACTCTTCTTAGCTGGGAGGTTTTTAATGACCGATTCTGTCTCTTTACTTGTGATTGGTTTGTTGAGATCATCAATTTCATCTTTTGTCAAGGTAGGCTGCTTATGCGTTTCTAGGAATTTGTCCATTTCCTCTAAATTGTCCTTCTTGCTGGCGTATAGTTTTTCAAAGTACCCTCTCATGATAGTCTATTTCTGTGGGATGAGCGGTGATATCCCCATTCTCATTTATTTTGTGTACTTGTATCTTCTCTTTTTTTCTTTGTTAGTCTAGCTAAGGGTTTATTAATTTTATTAATCTTCTCAAGGAATAAACTCTTTTCTTTCTTTATTTTTTGAGTGTTTTCTTATTTTCTATTTAATTTAGTTCTGCTCCAATCTTTGTTATGTCTTTCTTTCTTCTTTCTTTGGTTTTGTTTTGTTTTGTTTTGTTTTTACTAATTCCTCCAAGGGTGCAGTTAGGTCTTCGATATTAGCTCATTCTTCCTTTTTGATGTATGAATTTATGGCTATGAATTTCACTCTCAGTACAGCTCTTGCTGCATCCCATAAGTTTTCATATGTTGTGTTTTCATTTTCATTGGTTTCAAGGTTGTTACTGATTTTTTTAATGATGTCCTCCTTGACTCACTGTTTGTCTAAGAGCATGTTGCTTAATTTCTATATATTTGTACCAAATCTGGTACTCTGGCCCTTGCAGATTTACAGCTTCATCCCCTAAAGTCAGAGAAATTATTATGTATGATTTCAATCTTTCTGAATTCTTTGAGTCTTTCTCTGTGGCCTAGCATATAGTTGATCATAGAGAATGATCCATGTGCACTTGAGAAGAATGCATATCCTGGTGTATTTGGGTATGTTCTGAATATGTCTATTAGATCCAGATCTTCTAATATATTATTCAAAATCTTTGTTTTTTATTGATTCTCCATTGAGATGTTCTGTCTAATGGTGATAATGGTGTATTAAAATTCCCCACTATAATTGTAGAGGCATCTATTCCTTCTCCTAGTTTTACCAGTGTTTGCCTCACATATTTGGAGGCATCCTGGTTAGGTGCAAAAATGTTTATGATTGTTCTTTCTTCTTGAAAGATTACCCTTTTAGGAATATGTAATGCTCATCCTTGTCCCTCACAATAGTTTTACATTTAAAGTCTACTTTGTCTGATATTAGTATAGGTACTCCTGCCCCGTTTTTGGTTATTGTTTGCTTGTAAGATTGTTTTCCAGCCATTCACTTTCACCCTCCTTGCATCCCTGGGTCTAAGTTTGGTTTCTTGTAGACAGCATATAGATGCATCATATTTCCTTATCCATTCTGCCAATCTATCTCTCTTGACAGGTGAGTTTAGTCCATTAACATTCAATGTTATTACTCTTAAGGAATTACTTACATTATTAGTCATATTTTCATTGGATTTGTGTATGTAATATATTGTTTTTATTTCTCTTTTTGTCATTTTAGTTGTTCTTACGTGCTCCTCCAAATCTATCTCTCCAGTTTTTTCTTCAATCCTGAAGAACTCCCTTTAGTATTTCTTCAAGGGCAGGTTTCTTGTCAGCATACTGTCATAGTTTCTGTTTATCTGTGAATATTTTGAACTCTCCACCATTTTTAAATGCCAGCTTTTCTGCTTAGAGTATTCTTGGGTGGAAATTTTTTTCTTTTAGCACCTTGACTATGTCATAACACTGGCTTCTTTTTTTTCTCTCTCTCTCTATTTTTTTAAATGTTACATTAAAAAAATATGAGGTCTCTATATACCACCAACTCCCCTCACCCCACTCCTCCCACATCAACAACCTCTTTCATTATTGTGGGGCATTCATTGCATTTGGTGAATACATTGTGGAGCACTGCTGCACCTCATGGATAGTGGTTTACGTTGTAGTTTACACTCTCCCCCAGTCCACCCATTGGGCCATGGCAGGACATAAAATGTCCACCATCTGTCCCTACAGTACCACCCAGGACAACTCCAAATCCTGAAAATGCCCCCACATCATAGCTCTTCTTCCCTCTCCCTACTATCAGAAGCTACCATAGCCACTTTCTCCATATCAATGCTACAATTTCTTCCATTATTAATCACAATAGTTCCATAGTAGAATATCAGTAAGATTACTCTAATCCATACTCTATTCCTCCAACCTGTGAACCCTGAGATGGTTATGTCCACTCCATCTCTATATTGAGAGGGGGCATAGATTCCACATGGATGATGGACGCAATTCTCCTACTTGCAGTTGTAGGCACTATTGGCTCCCTGGTGTGGTGGTTGACCTTTTTCACCTCCCAATTAGCTGGCCTGGGTAAGTCCAATAAAGCAGAGGGTAGGAGTTGCAGGTCTAATAAGACTCAGGGCCTGACTGTCACATGGACAGTCCAGAGTTTCAGGTCTCCTGAGTATATACCAACCCCAGTGCCAACCACAGGTCTGGTAAAAGTAACAGAAGAGGCATGTGTAGAAAGGTCACATCTGAGTCCAGCTCCATCACACTGAGGAACACAAACTCCAAAGTAAAGCCAACTGACATGTCACTGAATTCCAGAGCCATCTGCCATGACCATAGAACCTGTGGGACTCTGCAGCTGTCAGGAGAACCAGGATCTGAGGTTGTATCTTCTTTGGCTGCCTCTGGGACCCTGCTGAGATATGCATAAGTGTGACTCCTCTGATGACCTCCCAACTCTTTTTTGGAGATTCATAGCCATATAAACTCATTTGTCCTTTCCATTTCCCCCTTTTATTCAAGGTCAAAAAGGAGTTTTTAACACCTGATATTACAAGAACCTGAGATATTCTGCTGATCTAAGGTGACCATTTTATTCAAGGTCTTCTTCTAGTTACATCATCCACATGCTTGGCAGTAATCCCTTGGCATCAGGGATGCTCATCGCTGGGAGCCATGTCCCAGGCTGGGGGGAAGGTAATGCATTTTATGCTGAGTTTGGCTTAGAGTGGCCACATCTGAGCAACATGGATGCTCTCAGGAGGTAACACTTAGGCACCCTGTGGCTCTAGGCCTAGTTCATATTTCAGGTGCACAGGCTCATAAGCATAGTCCTCAGTATCAAGGGCTCATTTTTGGACCATCCTTCTTTGTTGGTCTTTGACATTGCACTTGGGGGATTGTTGCTGTTTTATTGGGGAATGTGATAGAGCTCCCCTGGCTAGGAACTCAGCACTCCCTCAGTTGTTTTTAACTGTAACCACTATGAATATATCCAAACATTTTTATGTACCCTGTATACATGCCTTGGAGAACTCCCTCCCAACCATGTGCCCCCTATTAATAACACCCCACACCAGTATTCCTCCTCTACCATAGTTGAACTTCTCTGTGGTCCAAAACTTCTTAAAAAATGAAGCCTAATATATTGCTAGGAGCCATTAATAGTAAAATGGAATATAGTGATTGGTTTAAAGGTTAGATATAGAATACAAACTAATTTAGAAAAATTAAAGTAAAAATAAATTGGGGTATCAAAAAATGGAAAAATGAAAAAATTTATTTTGATGTTTTGCCTTTCATCACTGCAACAAGTGTTGCCCTGTATGTACAGTGGCAAGGCAATTTCTTACATTTCTTCTTCAGTGTGTACAAACTTCCCTTTTCTTTTTTTCTAATTATTAAGTTTGTCTTCACAAAATTTTTAGATCACAGTAATTCACATATACAATATACAGTACTCCCACATATCCAACATCAAACACTTTGTCCCTGCTCCAGCAATGATCTTTTTACATGTTCATAATATATTTCCTGCAGCTGATGTACAGATACTGAAACAATATCTTGCAAACATGGTTCCATTTGGGTTTACATTGTGGTTTATATTTTAGATTATATAATTTTCTAAAGTTTTAGTTATCTTATGTTTTACATATGGTTAACATTTTAGCCTATAGGCTTTTATACATTTTTGGTGTAATTTAACATCTCCAAATCCATCATTGCATGATCTTGTGCAACACTTCCACTGCCCCACAGCTACACTGATTCCATCTATTTAATACCTCTTTCCCCCTCCCCTTGGGGCCCACAGTGACAATCAATCTTCGTTACTTGAAGGATCATATTCAGAGATACTTGCAACAATGTTGAGGGCTTGACATACTCGACTGCCCTAACCCACTGCAAGTCACCAATTCTCTTGAGAGATACAATTCCCTCTGTTTGAGAACATCAGTCCTCCCCAGGATGTGAGTATACCTTGACCCTCATTTATGGGTCTCACCCCAATGATATAACTTATTATGACAAAATGAGCACTCACACAATCCCTAGAAGCCTGCACTGTGTCACATGCCCCTCCTTAAGCATCTTAAACAGGTAACATTCTTTATTATATTTTCTAAAGAGTTTTCTCAACATTATAGTTTCAAACACATACCTGACAATCTCCTATGTTCAAATGTTATCCCCACTTTCCCCCCAACTTCTTGGGCTAACTGATCAATCCTCCCATTCCTAGTCCTCCTCAAACCCACAAAGCCCCACCCAAAGTTATTCCTATACTCCCATTCTATCCCTTCCATGTACAAATACTTACCTCCATTTTTTTTTATTTTTTTTATTTTTTTTAATTTTTATTGACTTTGTAATAATATTACATTAAAAATATATATGTAAGGTCCCATTCAACCCCACCCCCCCATCCCCCTCTCCCCCCCCCAACAACACTCGTTCCCATCATCATGACACATCCATTGGATTTGGTAAGTACATCTTTGGGCACCTCTGCACCTCATAGACAATGGTTCACATCATGGCCCATACTCTCCTCCATTCCATCCAGTGGGCCCTGTGAGGATTTACAATGTCCGGTGATTACCTCTGAAGCACCATCCAGGGCAGCTCCATGTCCCAAAGACGCCTCCACCTCTCATCTCTTCCTGCCTTTCCCCATACCCATCGTCCCCCATGTCCACTTTTCCCACTGGAAAATGACCTTATACGGAAGGTTCAATGCGGATCAGCAGAATATCCATGTCTACTTACCTCCATTTTATCCCTTCCCTGTACAAACACTTACCTCAAGCTTATCATAGATTTCACCCATGTAGGTGTCAGCTTGCAACCTTCCTCTACCACTCAACTTCCTTTAAGCCTATCACCTGGTCTCTAGCTCTCTGAGACAGCTTATTTCATATCAGAGAGGTCATGTAGTATTTGTACTTCAATGCCTGGGTTGGTTGACTGAATATAAGGTCTTCAAGATTCATCCATGTTATCACATGTTTTTGTACTGTATTTGTTCTTATATCTGAGTAGTATTCCACTGTATGCATATACCACATTTTATTTACCCATTCATCTTTTGATGGGCATTTGGGTTGATTCCAACTTTTGGCAATTGTGAATAGTGCTGCTATGAACATTGGTGTGCATATATTGGTTTGTCTCCTTGTTTTCTGTTCTACTGGGTATGTATGTACCCAGCAGTGGAATTGTTGGGTCTTATGGCAAATCTATAGCTAATTTTTTGAGAAACTGCCAAACTATCCTCCAGAATGGCTGGATCCTTCTGCATTCCTAACGGCAGTGGATGAGTGTTCCCATTCCTTCACATCCTCTCCAATAATTGTATTCTTCTGTTTTTTTTTTTTTGATAGCTACCAGTCTTGTGGGAGTAAAATGCTATCTCATTGTAGTTTTGATTTCCATTTCCCCAATAGCTAGTGATTTGGGGCGTTTTCTCATGTGCTGTCTAGCCATTTGTATTTCTTCTTTGGAGAAGTGTCTGTTCAAATCTTTTTCCCATTTTTTAAATGGGCTGTTTGTCTTTTTATTTTTGAGATATAGGAATTCTTTTTATATGCAGGATATAAGTCTCCTATCAGATACATGTTTACCAAATATTTTCTCCCATTGTGTAGGCTCTCTTTTCACTTTTTTGACAAACTCCTTTGAGGTGCAGAAGGCTTTAATTTTGACGAAGTCCCATTTATCTATTCATTCTTTGGCTGCTTGTGCACTTGGTGTGAAGTTCATGAAGCCATTTCCTATTACAAGGTCCTTTAGATGCTTCCCTACATAGCTTTTCAAGGTCTTTATGGTCTTGGCTCTTAAATTTAGGTCTTTGATCCATCTTGAGTTGATTTTTCTATAAGTTGTGAGTTGGTAATCCTCTTTCATTCTTTTACATATTGATATCCAGTTCTCCAGGCACCATTTGTTGAAAAGGCCATTCTCTCTCAGTTGAGTGGGTTTGGTGGCCTTGTTGAATATCATATGACTCTCTATATATGAGGATCTATATTAGAACTCTCAATTTCGTTCCATTGGCCAGTGTGTCTGTCCTAGTGCCAATACCGTGCTGTTGGTAGTGTGATTCCTCCAATTTCATTTTTCTTTTTCAATATGTCTTTGGCTATTTGGGGTCTCTTTCCTTTCCAAATAAATTTCAGTTAGTTTTTCTAGTTCATTAAAGAATGCTGTGTTGATTTTTACTGTGATTGCGTTGAATCTGTAGATCAGTTTTGGTAGGAGAGACATCTTAATAATATTTAGTCTTCCTATCCATGAAGAGGGAATATTCTACCATTTATTTAGGTCTTCTTTGATTTCCTTGAACAGTGTTGTGAGGTTTTCTGTGTATTAGTCTTTTACATCTTACCTAAATTTATTCCTAGGTATTTGATTTTTTTATTGACTATTGTAATTGGTATTTGTTTCTTGATTTCCTCCTCAGATTGCTCATTATGCATGTGCAGAAATGCTACTGATTTTTGCACATTGCTCTTAAAACCTGTGACTTTACTGAAATTATTTATAAGTTCTAGAAGCTTTCTGGTAGACTTTTCAGGGTGTTTTATGTATAGGAACATGTTATCTGCAAAGAGTGAAATTCTGACTTCTTCCTTTCCAATTTGGATGCCTTTTATTTCTGGTTCTTGCCTCAGTACTCGAGCAAGTACTTCTAAGACAATGTTAAATAGAAGGGGTGATAGTGGGCATCTGTCTCTTGTTCCTGATCTTAGAGGGAAACATTTTAGGATTTCACCATTGTAAATGATGTTTGCTGTGGATTTTTCATATAAACCTTTTATCATGTTCAGAGAGTTTCCTTCTAGTCCTATCTTTTGCAGTGTTTTTATCAAGAAAGGGTGCTGTATTTTGTCAAATGATTTTTCTGCATCTATAGATATGATCATGTGATTTTTCCCCTTCAATCTAATTATATGGTTGATTACATTAATTGATTTTCTTATATTGAACCATCCTTGCATACCAGGAATGAATCCCACTTGTTCATTGTGTATATTTCATTTAAAGTGTTGCTGAATATCATTAGCAAGTATTTTGTTGAGTATTTTCACCTCTAGGTTCATTAGAGAGATTGGTCTGTATTTTTCCTTTCTTGTGGTTTCTTTGTTCGGCTTTGGTATTAGGGTAGTGTTGGCATCATAGAATGAGTTAGGCAGTGCTACTTTTCAATTTTTTTTGGAAGAGTTTAAGCAAGATTGGTGTTAGATCTTTCTGCAATACTTGGTAAAATTCACCTGTGAAGCCGTTTGGCCCAGGGATCTTCTTAGTTCGGAGGTTTTCATTGACTCTTTCTATCTCTTTACTTGTGATTGGTTTGTTGAGATCAGCAATTTCTTCTTTTGTCAATGTAGGCTGCTTATGTGTTTCTAGGAATTTGTCCATTTCCTCTAAATTGTCCTCCTTGTTGGAATATAGTTTTTCAAAGTATCCTCTTTGATAGTCTTTATTTCTATGTGGTCAGTGGTGATATCTCCTTTCTCATTTCTTATTTTGTGTATTTGCATCTTCTCTCTTTTTTCTTTGTTAGTCTATTAATGGTTTGTCAATTTTATTGATCTTCTCAAGAACCAGCTCATGGTTTTGTTTATTTTTTCAAGTGCTTTCTTATTTTCTATTTCATTTAGTTCTGCTCTGGTCTTTGTCATTTCTTTCTTTCTTCTTCCTTTGGGTTTAGTTTGTTGTTTTTTTTGCTAATTCCTCCAAGTGTGCGGTTACTTTCCAATTTTAGCTCTTTTTTCTTTTTTGATGTATGAATTTATGGCTATAAATTTCCTTCTCAGTATTACGTTTGCTGCATCCCATAAGTTTTGATCTGTTGTGTTATCATTTTCATTAATTTCAAGGTAGTTATTGATTTCTTTTGATATTTCCTCCTTAAGTCACTGTTTTTCTAAGTGTGTGTTGTTTAACTTATATATCTTGGTATCAGATGTGGGTCTCTGGCCCTTGCAGATTTCCAACTTCATTCCACTGTGGTCAGAGAAATTGTTTTGTATGTTTTCAATCTGTCTCAATTCACTGAGACTTTCTGTGTGGCTTAGTATGTGGTCTATCTTGGAGAATGATTCATGTGCACTTGAGAAGAATGTCTATCCTTCTGTATTTGGGTGTAATGTTCTGTATATGTCTATTAGGTCCAGGTCCTCTAATATATTGCTCAAAGTTTTTGTTTCTTTATTGATTCTCTTTTGAGATGTTCTGTCCAAAGTTGATAGTGGTATATTAAAGTCCCCCACTATAATTGTAGAGGCATCTGTTCCTTCACTTAGTTTTTCCAGTGTTTGCCTCATGTATTTGGAAGCACCCTCGTTAGGAGCATAAATGTTTATGATTGTTCTTTCTTCTTGAGAGATTATCCCTTTCACTAATATGTAGTGTTTATCTTTGTCTCTTACAATTCTTTTGCATTTAAAATCTATTTTGTCTGATATTAATATAGCTACTCCTGCCCTTTTTAGGTTTTATTTGCCTGTAAGACTGTTTTCCAGCCATTCACTTTCAACCTCTTGAATCCCTGGGTCTAAGATGTGTTTCTTGTAGACAACATATAGATGAGTCATATTTCCTTATCCAATCATCCAGTCTGAGTCCCTTGACAGGTGAGTTTAATCCATGGACATTCAGTGTTATTATTTTCAAGGAATTAGAATTACTTACATTAGCCATATTTTCTTTGGATTTGTGTTTGTCATATTTTGTTTGATTTTCTTCTCTTTTTGTAGGTTTATTTGTTCTTATACTCTCCTCCAACTATGTCTTTCCTTTTTTTTCTTTCCTCCTGCAGAACTCCCTTTAGTATTTCTTGAAGGGCAGGTTTCTTGTTGGCATACTCTCTTAATTTCTGTTTATGTGTGAATATTTTTAACTCCATCATTTTTGAATGCCAGCTTAGCTTGATAGAATATTCTTGGTTGGAAATTTTTTTCTTTCAGTACTTAGACTCAGTCATACCACTGCCTTCTTTCCTCCATGGTTTCAGATGAGATCAGCACTTAATCTTATGGAACCTCCTTTGTATGTGATGGTTCTCTTTTCTCTTGCTGCCTTTAGTATTTTCTCTTTGTCTTGAGCATTGGATAATTTGACAAGTATATGTCTTGGGGTAGGCCTGTTGGGATTTATGCTGTTTGGAAGCATTGTGTTTCCTGGACATCTACATCCATCTCCCTCAATAGGTTTGGGAAGTTTTCAGCCATTATTTCCTCCAACACCCCTTCTGTCTCTTTTCCCATTCTCTTCTCCTTCTGGGATGCCTATAATACATATGCTTGTGCATTTTGCATTGTCATTCAGGTCCCTAAGTCCCTGCTGGATTTTTTCTATCTTTTTATCGATCAGTTCTACTATCTGTTTGATTTCAGATGTACAGTCTTCCACATCACTAATTCTTTATTCTGCCTCTTTGAATCTGCTGTTATTCACTGAGAGTGTATTTTTGATTTCTTGAATGGTGCTGTTCATCCCCATCATATCCGTTATCTTTTTGTGTATGATTGCAATTTCTTCTGTATTCTGTCCAAGTATTTTCTTCATAGTCTTAATCTCTTCCTTCACTTCATCAAATTGGTCCCTAATATATGTTTTGAGAGCTTTAATTACTTGTTTGATGTTCTGCTCCTCTTCCTGGTTTTTAGTTTGTTCATTGGATTGGGCCATATTTTCCTGATTATTTTTGGTTTGTAGTTTTTTGTTGCTGTCTGGTCATCATTTTATCTTGAGGAGTTTAATCAATTCCTTATCTTCTTTGTCCAGGCTTGTGGCTTAATTAGTTGTTGTTTTTGCATCCATGTTAAGTCTTCTCTTTGTCACTTTGTCCTTCTTATTCTATTTCCTTTTTGTTGGCTAAGTTCACTTGAAGGAAATTATTAGGACCAGAGAAAGAAAAGGAGTAAGAAAAGAAAGTGTATAATAGTAGTATTAAGAGTAAACATTAACAGAGGAAACTTATGAGATCTAGGAGAATGGATATTAGACTCATGTAAGCTCTGTAGTGTTATAACAGTACGAAAAGTATAGTACCTATAATGAGACAGTAAACTGAATATGGGGAGGAATATAGTATGAATTAAAAGGCCATTGTGGTCAGGAGAGAGGGAAAGAGAAAAGAAAGGGCAATAATAAAAGGAGTGAATAAAAGACAGAAAGAAGAACAATGGCATTAGAAATTTAAAAATCAGAAAAATTGGGGCCAAAAAAAGAGATGTGCAAAGTAAGAGAAACAGTAAATGATGGAAGAGAGAAAGATGTAGATGAAAGAAGATAGTGTTGGTGGCAAAATCAATAAACACAGAAAAAAGGAAATGGAAGATGAGGAAATACAGCAAATGTGAAATGCTCCCTGCAGCACCTAATATAAATAAAATAAAAAAGAAGAGAAAGATTTTTAAAAAGGGCCAAAAAGGGGGGAAGCTAGCAAGAAAAAAGAAAAAGAGAAAAGAAAAGAAAAGAAAAAAGGGCCTTGTGGGGATAAAGAGGAAGGAAAAACAAGAAGAAAAACCAACAAAAAAGACCAGACAAAGTTTCAATCAAGAAATCCTCTTTGCAGTTAAATAAAACACTTAGGAATCTGACACTACCCCTTTCTCCCTTCCTCCCTTTCCTTTCTCCCCCAGCAGCAGGAAAGCTGTGTTAGGGATCTGGTAGGAGATTCAAGTGGGTCCTTGGTGAACCAGCTCAGCACAAAAGACAATGACTCTTTATTTCCGGAGAGAGCACCCACACCTCACCAAGAACACCAAATATGCTATTGGAAGTTTGGAAAGCACGTCCTACACTCTCTCTCACTTAGGTGTGCTACAGGAGGGCTAGCTGATTTTCTGGCTCCACCTTCTCCCAGACCAAGTTTCCTATCCCAGGGCATTTAGGTTAATTTGGCTTTCTCAGCAGATTAAACTCTCCTTTCTTCCTAGGCTCTCCCCAAACCAGCTGGTATGTTCCTCCAAGCTCCAAAAATGGAGGGGGGGGGGACCAGAAAAGTGAACCCTCACTCACTTGGCCCCTCTGCACCTCCCACCAAATCCCTTGCATTGATGGAGTCAGTCCAAAACTGGAGGCCTAGAGTAATCCCGGACCTCAGGGAGTTCTGGATTCAGGAAAGGGAAGTTTGGGATATTGCAGACTCAAGGTATGTGGGTCCGTGGAATGTGGGCTATGGGGGCTTAAGGAACACAGACCTGGGGACAATGCATCTGGGGAGCAAGGGGCTTATGAATGCCACTGCACAACCAACAGTTTTCAGGGAACACTGCAGCCACTCATCCTAAGGGGAAGGGTTCTGCCTTCCAATAACTTCCAACCTCTTTGCTAGAAACCTGCAGTTCTATCTTTAGCAAGCACTACTTCTGCAACAGTCTCTCCAAATCGAGGTCCAGACACCTCCTGCCTTGCAAACCCCTGAAACAGCCCACTCCAGCAAGATTCCAATCCTACTGAGCTGCTTCTTTGCAGGAGAGATTATGAGGTGCACTCAATCAGATGTCATGTTGCCCTGCCTCCCCACCACTGCCTTCTTGCCTCCATGGTTTCAGATGAGAAATCAGCACTTAATCTTATTGATCTTCCCTTGTATATGATGGTTCTTTTTTTTTTTTTTTAAGATTTATTTATTTATTTAATTTCCCCCCCTCCCCTGGTTGTCTGTTCTTGGTGTCTATTTGCTGCGTCTTGTTTCTTTGTCCGCTTCTGTTGTTGTCAGCAGCACGGGAAGTGTGGGCGGTGCCATTCCTGGGCAGGCTGCTCTTTCTTTTCACGCTGGGCGGCTTTCCTCACGGGCGCACTCCTTGCGCGTGGGGCTCCCCTACGCGGGGGACACCCTTGAGTGGCACGGCACTCCTTGCGCATGAGCGCTGCACATGGCCAGCTCCACATGGGTCAAGGAGGCCCGGGGTTTGAACCGCGGACCTCCCATATGGTAGACGGACGCCCTAACCACTGGGCCAAAGTCCCTTTCCCATGGTTCTCTTTACTCTTGCCGCCTTAGGTGTTTTCTCTGTCATGAGCATTGGATAATTTGAAAAGTATATGTCTTGGAGTAGGCCTGTTGGGATTTATTTTGTTTGGGGTTCATTGCACTTCCTGGACATGTACTTTCATCTACCTCAATAGGTTTGGGAAGTTTTCAGTCATTATTTCCTCCAACACCCCTTCTGTCCTCTTTCCCTTCTCTTCTCCTTCTGGGCTGCCTATAATGTGTATGTTTGTGCATTTTGCATTGTCTTTCAGATCCCTAAGTCCCTGCTGGATTTTTCTCTTCTCCTTCTGGGCTGCCTATAATGTGTATGTTTGTGCGTTTTGCATTGTCTTTAAGATCCCTAAGTCCCTGCTGGATTTTTCTATCTTTTTATCTATCAATTCTACTTTTTAAAAAATTTCAGATGTACTGGCTTCCACATCACTAATTCTTTCCTCTGACTGTTCAAATCTGCTATTATGTTCTTCCAGTGTATTTTTGATTTCTTGGATTTTGCCATTCATCACCATCATATCTGTTATCTTTTTGTTTATGTCTACAATTCATTCTGTATGCTCTCCAAGTGTTTTCTTAATATCCTTAATCTTTTCCTTCAATTCATTAAGTTGGCCCATGATATTTGTTTGGAGAACTTTGATTAGTTGTTTGATGCTCTGCTTCTCTTCCTGGTTCTCAGTGTGTTCATTGAATTGGGCCATGTCTTACTGATTGTTGGTATGGTTTGTAATTTTTTGTTGCTCTCTGGTCATCATTTTATCTTGATGGTTTTTTCAGTTGATTAGCTTCTCTGTCTAGTCTTGGGTTTTATTTAGGGACTGTTTTGTATATGTGTTAAGTCTTCTCTTTGACACTTTGTTCTTATTCTATTTCCTTGTTGTTGTCTAAGTTCCTTTGAAGGAAAAATATTAGAGTCAGGGAACACAAAAGAGGTTAGAAAAGAAAAAGTATAATAGTAGTATTGATAGTGAATGTTAGCAGAAGAACCATATAGGACCTAGAAGAGTGGGTATTAAACTTATGTAAGCTGCTTAGAGTTACAACAATAAAAAAGTGGAGTACCTACAATGAGATGGGAAACTGAATATAGAGAAGAATATAGTATGAATTAAAAGGCCAGTGTTATCAGGAAAAAGGGAAAGAGAAAAGAAAGGACAATAACATAAAGAATGAGTGAAAGATAGAAAACAGAATAGAGGTGTTAGAAATAAAAAGCCAGAAAAATTAGGGGTAAACAAAGAGATGTGGAATGTAAGAGCAACAACAGATGTTGGAAGGTAGAGAGTTGTAAAGGAAAAGGAATAGCATTGGTAGCCAAAATCAGTACACACAGAAAAGAGGAAATCAAGAATGAGGAAGCACAGCAAACAAGAAACACTGCCAGCAGCACCTAATAGAAAAAAGGAAAAGAAAAAAAAAGAAGGGGGGAGTGTGGGATAAAGAGGAAGGAAAGACAAGAAAACAAACAAAAAACCAGACAAGCCCTCAAGCAAGAAGTCCTCTTTGCAAGCGAATAAACTCATTAGGAATCTGTCCTTCCACCTTTCTCCCTTTCTCATTCCTTTCTCTCCCAGGGCAGCAGAAAGCCTGTGTGAGAGCTCCCCTCCAAGATTCAAATGGGACCCTGGTGAACCAACACATCACAGAATGTAATGACTCAGTCTCTTTGAGAGCCAACACCCATACCTTGCTGGGAACCCTAAATGTGCTTTTGAAAGCCTACCAAGCACTTCTTACTGTCCCCCTCCCTTAGGTATGTTGCACAGGACTAGTTAATCACCTGACTCCACCTTTTCCCAGACCAATTTTCTCTAACCCAGGGTGCTTAAGTAAATCAGTGTGCCTTAGCAGATTCATTGTTCATCTCTTCCTAGCCTCTCCCCAAGTCAGCTGGCATGCTCCTCCAAGCTCAAAAAGGAGGCACCAGACTATTGGATCCATACTCCTCAGGCCCCTGTGCAGTCCTCCCCAGAACTCTCCCACTTTTGGAGTTTCTCTGAGACTGGCAGGCTCAGGGAATGCTGGGGTTTGGGGAGCACTGGGTTCAGGGAATGTGGGCTCAGGGAACATGGGTTTGGGGAATGTGGGGTTTAGGGAATGCGTGGTTCTGGGAACGCAGGTTCAGGGATCATGGGTTTGGGGAACAAGGGGCTTGGGAATGTTGCCATGTGACCAGTGGTGTTCAGGGAATGCTGCAGCTACCAGTCCTAGGGCAAGGGTTTAGCCTTCCCACAGCCTTGGGCACAAGCACCAGAAACCCATGGTTTTACCTTGAGCAATTACTTCTTTTGTTGCACTCTCTCCAGATCGATGTCCAGAAGCCTCCTGCTTTGTGGGTTCCCAAAACAGCACACTCAGGCAGGATTCTGTCCCCAGTTAGCCAGGTTTTTTTCTGAAGAGGTGATGAGGGTGCACTCACTCAGACATTGAATTTCACCTTCTATTAACATATAATGTCCTTCTTCATCTCTTATAACAGTTTTGCATTTAAAATATATTTTGTCTAATATTACTGTAACTTCTCCAGCTTTTTTGGTTATTGTTTGTATGGAATATAATTTTTTTTCTAACTTTCATGTTCAGCTTATTTGTGTCTTTGTGTCTAAACTGAGTCTCCTGGAGACAGGATATAGATGTCTCATATTATTTTATCCATTCTGCTGTCTGTGTCTTTTGTTTGGGGAGTTCAATCGATTAATGTTCAATGTTATTATTGTAAAAGCATTACTTACTTTGGCCATTTTACCCTTTGGCTATCCTATTTCATGTCTTACTACAGTCTGCCTTTTTACCTTTTTAGTTACCCTTACTAATAATATTCATTTCTACACTCTTCGCCAAGCCTCTCTCTCTTGTGTTTTCCTTTCAAGCTGCAGTACTTCTTTTAATATTTCTTGTAGAACTGGTCTCTTGGTGAAAAATTCTCTCATTTCTGTTTACCTGTGAAAACTTTATATGGACCCTCATTTATGAAGGAAAATTTGCCGGTTAAATAATTCTTGGATGGGAATTTTTTCTGTCAATATCTTAAAAATATACTGCTGCCTTCTCGCCTCCATGGTTTCTGAGGAGAAATCTGTACTAAGTCTTATTGGTTGTCTATTGTATTTGATAGATTGCTTCTCTCTTGCTATTTTCAGAATTCTCTCTTTATCTCTGGCACTCAGCATTTCGAATAGTATGTTTCTTGAAGTAGGACTACTCAGATTCATTCTGTTTGGAGTACACTGCCCTTCTTGGATATGAATATTTATGTTTCAGAAGAGCTGGGAAATTTTCAGCCATTATTTCCTAAAATATTCTTTCTCTTACTTTTCTGTTCTCTTCTCATTCCAAGACACCTGTAACATGGGTGTTGGTGTGCTCTGCACTGTCATTCAATTCACTGAGCCCCTGTTCATTTTTTTCCATTCTTTTCTCTCTCTTCTTTCTTTTCAAGTTCATATAGGCTGTGTTCTTATTCACTGTTCCATTCCTATGCCATTTTAAATCTGCTGTTGTGTGCCTCTAATGAATTATATGATCAATGACTTTTAGTATAATCACAATGTTGTGGATTCATCACCCCAAAACATTTTAGAAAAATTTCATTACTCAAAAAAAAAAAACCCACACCCAATAGCAGTCACCTCCCAAACCTTCTATATTAGTCAGCCAAAGTGGTGCTAATGCAAAATACCAAAAATGGGTTGGTTTCTATAAAGGGTATTTATTTGGGGGTAGGAGCTACAGACATCAGGCCATAAAGCATAATTTACTTCCCTCAACAAAGTCTATTTCCACGTGTTGGAGCAAGATGGCTGGCAACATTTGCCAGTGTTCAGGCTTCCAGGCCTCCTTTCTTCCCAGGTCTTGCTTCTCTCTGGGCTCAGGTCCTCTGTTTTCTCCACAAGGTCAGCTGTAGACTATGAGGCTCTCTAGGCTTTGCCTCTCTCCCTGGGGTTTCTGCCATATCTAAGGTGCCATCTCTAATCCTCTGTGTTCTTTTCCTGGCTCAGATCCTCTCTTCCTGGGACTTGCTTCTCTTTCCTCTGTGTGCTTACTTCCCGGGGCTCCAGCTCAATACTCCATCATCAAACTCCAAATCAAAACTCCAACATCAAAATGCCTCCAACTCTGTCTCTCACCATGCCTTTTATCTGTGAGTCCCCACCCCTTGGTGGGTGGGTGGGGACTCAACACCTTACTGACATGGCCCAATCAAAGCCCTAGTCATAATTTAATCAGGTCAGGTACAGACCAATTTACAAACACAGTCCAGTATCTATTTTTGGAATTGGTAACTGTACCAAACTGCTATACCCTCTATCCTTCCCTAACCTTACATAACCACTAATCTAATTTAATCTTTATAAATTGATTTATATTTATATTTTACATAAATGAAATCATACAATATGTAGTGATTTCATCTGATTTCTCTCATTTAGCATATTTTTGTCTAATATTAATATCTTGTAGTATTATCATATATTAGTTCAGTTTCAAAGAAAAATGATCTTATATATGCAATTTTACCCATATTCATACTTCACGTGTGGTAAATCTATGCTATACATTCCCATGTTACATTTTCTAGCTTTCCTTTTGGTAATATGCATGACCTTAAACTTACCCTTTCAACCACTGTCATACCCGTATAATAGTAATGCTAGTTACAAACATGTTGTGCTTTCACTTTTTCCATTCATTTTCAAAAATTAATACACATCCTTTTTACCAGTTCTGCACAAGTTAACCCTCAGTTTTTCATTCTCTAACCTCATTCTATTTTCTGTTGACCCATAATCAAGTTATTAACTCCATGAGATTACATAATATATTTAGTTCATATTAGCACAATCATACACTGTTTGTCCTTTTGTGTCTGCCCTGCTTCTCTAAACATAATGTCCTCCAGGTTCATCCATGTTGTCATATGATTTGTGACTTCATTTCTTCTTACAGCTGCATAATATTTTGTGTGTATACACCACAGTCTGTTTATCCATTCATCAGTTGATGGACACCTGGGTTGTTTCCATCTTTCGGCAACCATGAGTAATGTTGCTATGAATAGTGATGCACAGATGTCTGTTAGTGTCACTGTTCTCAGTTCTTCTGGGTATATACCCAGTAGCTGGGTCATGTTACAAATTTATATCCAACTTCTTTAGGACTACCAAATAGTCCTCCACAGTGGCTGTAACATTGTGCACTCCCACTGACAATTAATAAGTTTTCCTATCTCTCCACATCCTCTCCAACAATTGTAGTTCTCTGTCCTTTTAATAGTGGTTATTCTAATAGGTGTGAAATAATATCTCATTGTAGCTTTGATTTGCATTTTCCTAATTGCTAGTGATGTTGAACATTTTTTTTCATGTGCTTTTTTCACCATTTGTATTTCTTCTTTGGACAAATGTCTACTCAAGTCTTTGGCCTATTTTTAAATTGGGTCTTTTAAATTTGTCTTTTTATTGTTGAGCTATACTATCTCTTTATATGTCATAGATATTAAATCCTTATCAAATATGTGATTTCCAAATATTTTCCAATTGAGTCATCTGCCTTTTCACTCTTTTGACAAAGTCCTTTGAGGTGCAAAAGTGTTTTATTTTGAGAAGGTCCCATTTATCTGTTTTTTTTCTTTTGTTGCTAGTGCTATGGGTGTAAGTTCCAAGAAACCACAACCTACCACAAGGTCTTTAAGATACTTCCCTACATTTTCTTCTTGCAGTTTTATGGTCTTAGCTTTTATGTTTAGGTCTTTGATCCATTTTGAGTTGATTCTTGTCTAGAGAGTGAGATAGGGATCCTCTTTCATTCTTTGGGTTATGGATATCCAGTTCCCCCAGCATTATTTGTTGAAGAGACTGTTTTGTCCCATTAACATGGCTTTGGTAGGTTTGTCAAACCCAGAGGTGGTCATAAAGGTGAGGGTTCATTTCTGGGTTCTCAATTCTATTTCACTGATTGATGTGTCTATCTTTATGCCAATACCATGCTGTTTTCACCACTGTACCTTTGTAATATGCAAAGGTAAGGCAGTGAATGTCCTCCCACATTGCTCTTCTTTTTTAGAATGCTTTTGGCTGTTTGGGTGCACTCTCCCTTCCAAATAAATTTGGTAATTGTCTTTTCTATTTGTGTTAAGTAGGCTGTTGGAATTTTGATTGGTATTGCATTGAATCTGTAAATCAGTTTTGGTAGGATTGACGTCTTCACATTATTTAGTCTTCCAATTCATGAACACAGAATGTATTTCCATGTGTTTAGGTCTTCATTGATTTTTTCTAGCACTGTTTTGTAATTTTCCGCATATAGGTCCTATACTTCTTTGATTAAATTGATTCCTAGGTATTTGAGTCTTTTTGTTGCTATTATCCTGGATAATGCATGGCACTACCCTGGTCTGTAGATACCCAAAGCAGATGCTTCAGTTTCTGCCATTACTTTGCTGTTTTTGTAAATGATGTGAGCCCTGACAATCTACTCCATCACCATCTTACCAAAACCTCTCTTTTAATTTTCTTAGGTGTCTTTTGAAGTAAAAAAAAGTTTAATTTTGATGAAGCTCAAATGATCTTTTAAAATTCTTTTATTCTTCATGCTTTAGAGATGTCATACCTAAAATATCTTACTACACCACTCAGTCATGAAGACTTTTATCCTATGCTTCCCATGAGTTTTTTTTATTTTTTTAAAATTTTTTTGCTTAAGCTCTTACATTTATATTTCTGATCTATTTTGAGTTAAATTTGGGTATGGTGTGAAGTAAGGGGTCTCAGTTCATCTTTATATACCATTGTCCCAGTACTATTAGTTGAAAAGACTACTGTTATCCCTTGAAATGTATTGATATCTTTGTTGAAAGTAATGGACCATAATGTAAGAGCTTATTCATGGGCTCTCAGTTATGTTCTGTTGATCTATATATCTATCCTTATACCAATACCACACTGTCTTGTACACTCTAAGCTTTGTAGTAAGCATTAAAATCGTCAATCTTTGTTATTCTTTTTCATAATTGTCTTGGTTATTCTAGATCTGTTGCATTACCTTTTATATTTTTTGATGAGCATGTCAATTTCTACCAAAAAAAAAATCCTTCTTGGATTTTGTAAGGAATTGATTTAACAGTATAGATCAATTTGGGGAGAATTGTTAAGTTAATAATATTGATCCTGCCAATCAGTGAACAGAGAATTTATCTCCATTTATTTATATCATCTTTACTATCTCTCAGCAATGTTTTATAGTTTTCAGTGAATGAGATTTGCATTTCTTTTTAAAATATATTCTTAATTTTTAAAAATTCTTTTAGATGCTATCATAAATAGAATTTTTTCTTAGCTTCATTTCTGGATTAGTATTCATTGCTACTGTATAGAAGTTCAATTAATTTTTTATAATGTTCTTATATTCTGCAAACTTCCTGAAGATTTTAGTAGTTATTTTTTTATGTGTATGGATTTCTTTGAATTTTATATATATATGGTCATGTTGTCTGTGAATAAAGAGAGGTGTTTTTTTTTCTTTCTAATCTGAATGCCTACTACATCTTTTTCTTCCCTGATTGCACTGGCTAGAACTTCCAATACAATGTTGAATGTGGCAAGTTTGGACAGATCTGTCTTGTTTCTGATCTTAGAGGAAACTATCTTGTGTTTCACCATTAAGTGTGGTGATAGTTGTAGGTTTTTCACAGGCCCTCTTTATGAAGTTGAGGAACTTCCTTTGTAATCATGACTTGTTGAGAGTTTTTATCAGTAATGGGTGCAGGAGTATGTCAAGTGCTTCTTCTGAGTCTATCCAGATGATCATGTGGTTTTTGTCCTTTATTAATATTATGTATTACATTAATTAATTTTTGATGTTACATTAGCCCTGAAGTCCTGGAATAAATTCCATTTTTCATGGTGTATAATCTTAGATGTTGCTGGATTTTCTTTGTTATTATTTTGTTGAGGTTATTTGCATCTATGTTCATAATGGGTATTGGTGAGTTTTTAATCTCTTGTGATGTATGGTCTAGATGTACTATTGGGTGAAAAAAGACTTTAGGAGGAATGTTTCCTCCTCCTCTGTTTTATGGAAAAGTTTGTAAAGGATTGATATTGTTTCTTCATTAAATATTTGATAGAATTTACTAGTGATGTCAACTGTTTCTGGACTTTATTTTGTGGGAGGATTTTTAATTACTTATTCAATTTCTTTACTATTATTGAGTCTACAAAGATTTTCTATTTCTTCTTCAATAAGTTTTGGTAATTTCTGTCTTTCTAGGAATATGTTCAGTTCATCTAAGCCATCTTATTTATTGGCATAAGATTGGTCATAGTATTGTTTTATGATCCTTTTAACTTCTGTAAGTTCAGTAGTGATGTCCCACTTTCATTCCTGATTTTGGTAATTTGTGTCTTCTCTCTGTTTTTTTGTTTTGTTTTGTTTTTCTTGTTCCTTATATTTGTCAATTTTGTTGATCTTTTCAAAGAACCAATATTTGATTACATCAATTTTCTTCATTTTTTTCTGTTTCTAGTTAATCGAGTCACGTACTAATCTTTTTTTATCCCTCCTTTGCTGGTTTTTTGTTTTTTTTTTTTGCTTGCTGTATGCTTTCTTTGTCCATTCGCTGTGCGTTCTTCTGTGTCTGTATTTTTTTTAATTTTTTATTTATTCCTCCCCCCCCCCCCCCCCGTTGTGGCTTGCTTGCTGTCTGCTCTCTGTGTCCATTCGCTGCATGTTCTTCTGTGTTTTTGCTTGTCTCCCTTTTTTGTGTGTCACATTGCTGAGTCGGCTCTCCTTGGTGCAGCACTCTGCAGTGCTTGTGGGCTGGGCAGCAGTCCATTGAGCTTGTGAGCCAGTGGCTCTCCGCAGCATGTGGGTGAGCCTACCCTCACAATGAGGCCCCAGGACTCCAATCCAGGGCCTCCCATATGGTAGACAGGAGCCCAACTGATTGAGCCACAGCCACTTCCCTGTTTTAATCTTTTTTATTTTCTTTTTTCTTCCTAGTTTTAGTTTAGTTTGCTCTTATTTTTCTAAGTTTCTTAAAGTGACATTTTAAGTTATTCATCTGAGATCTTTCTTCTTTACTAATATAGGTTTTTACAGGTATACATTTCCCTCTAAGCACTGTTTTAGCTACATACAATAAGTTGGATATGGTATGTTTTTGTTTTCATTCCATTCAAAATACTTTCTAATTTCCCATGATTTCTTCTTTGGCCTATGGGTTATTCAAATATATGTTGTTTAATTTCCAAATATGTGTGGATTTCCCAAATTTCCTTCTATCATTGATTTGTAATTTGATTCTAATTTGATTGTAGAACATACATAAATTTCTGTCTGGATACTGTACTGTTGTTTCTCCCTACCAGTATTATGACTTCAGGCTAGCTGCAATATTGTTCTTTACTGGCTGCCACTTGAGATCAGTATTGTTTTCAACAGTGCCTCAGGCATGGAATTTTTTTCTATTTTTTTTAAGTGTTACATGAAAAAAATATAAGAGGTCCCCACATAACCCCCACCCCCCTCACCCCACTCCTCCCACATCAACAACCTCTTTCATCATCATGGCACATTTGCTGTATTTGGTGAATACATTTTGGAGCACTGATGCACCACATAGATAATGGTTTACATTGTAATTTACACTCTCCCCCAGACCACCGGGTGGGCCATGGCAGGACATACATTGTCCAGCATCTGTTCCTGCGGTACCAGCCAGGACAAATCCAAGTCCTGAAAATGCCCCCACATCATATCTTTTCTTCCCTCTCCCTAGCCTTAGCAGCTACTGTGTCCACTTTTTCCACATCAGTGCTACAATTTCTTCCATTACTTATCACAATAGCTCCATAGTAGAATATCAGTAAGTCCACTCTAATCTATACTCTATTCCTCCATCCCGTGGATCCTGGGATGTTTGTGTCCACTCCACCTCTATATCGAGAAGGGGCTTAGATTCCACATGGATGATGGATGCAATTCTCCTACTTGCAGTTGTAGGCATTCTTGGCTCCCTGGTGTGGTGTGGTTGACCTTCTTCACCTCCCTTTTAACTGGCCAGGATAAGTCCAATAAACCAGAGGATAGGAGTTGCAAGTCTGTGCACATGGCCTGGCTATGAACATGGACAGTCCAGAGATTCAGGTCTCCTGAGTACACACCAACCCCAGCACCAACCACAGGTCCAGTAAAAGTGGACAGAAGAGGCATGTGTAGAAAGGTCACATCTGAGTCCAAATCCATCTCACTCAGGAACACAAACTCCAAAGAAGGCCAACTGACATGGCACTGAACTCCAGAGCCATCAGGCATGGAATTTTACAAGCTCTACTCCAATAAAGTCAGCAGCCTCTGTTAGGGCCATAGAGCTGCCATTCCCCACAACGTGCTTCAACAGGGTAGAATTATGGAACTGGGGCACAAGGGGATTGGAAAAGTACCAGAATAAAACACCAGGCAATCTTACTATTCTTTTGGATGTCCATTAAATTTTCATGAATAAACACTCCTCAGTTTATTGTATGCCTTGTGTCAATTTTCAGTCTTTAAATTATTATTTTTTTACAACTTTGTCAAGTTATATCATTGCTTTCTGGAGAAAGGATTTACTGAGCTTGTTAATCAGTCTGTCTGGAAGTCCAACCAAATTTCAACTTTTTAATTCAATGTGACTGTCTAAAGACCATAGGACTTTGAGACATTTTGGTTGTTTTTTTGCAATTAGTATTTAAATATTACTAAATTTTAGGGTTTTTAAAAGTAGGTAAATTATCCTACTTTTTAAAAAATTAACAGTAATAATAACAGTAACAACCATTATTACCATGTACTAAGGGTACACTATGTGCCATGCACATTCTTACTATTACCTTATTCAATAGTAAGAACCTTACTGTAAGTTCATTTTGATTCCATGGAAACTACTAATTTATATTAATACATAAAGATCTTCTACAGGAAACCATTTGGAGAGCATTGCATGTGGCATGTCAGTTCCATGTATCTGGAGGTCTCAAATATGGCTGTCCATGGAAGACTGAATTGAGTAGACAGCATACCTTCTGGGTCTCATTTTATTTAACACTCTTATAGACATTGCTGAATATATCATATTGAATAGCCAAACATCTGGTTTCCACAAATCAATTCAGCAAACGTTTATTGAGGGTCTATTATATGACAGGCATATATGCCAATTCAATATTGATTCCAGGGAGTTAATGGGGCAATATTTATCTGCCATGAATTTCTAGGAGCTCATTAGGGATCCTCAAATCCTAGGTCATGGCTTGTCCTGATTATTACCACCAAGGCACCTTAGGGATCTCCTTTCATTACACTTGCCATTTTGTTTTAATGGCTAATTTCTGTTACACTAGGAAACCCAATCTCTCTTATTCACTACTTTATATTTGATATCTAGTATGAATGAAGTCCATTTCAGAGTAGATGCTTAATCAATGCTTGTTGAATACAAGAATTAAAATACATGAATTTTTAGTGACAAGATTATTTTCCAAGGGAAAAGAATCACTGTGATGGAGAAAAGGGGGTATGATAGGAGGTTAGGATTGAAGCAGAACTGACTCTCTCTAAAGTAGGGCTCAAGATTGCATCCAGCATCCATGTGGAATTTGAGCCTCCTCTTGACATAGAGGTGCAATGGACACAACCAATCCAATGTCCACATAGAAGAGGTGGTATTGGATTGAGAAAAGTGGACATGGTGGACGATGGGTATGGGGAAAGGCAGGAAGAGATGAGAGGTGGAGGTGTCTTTGGGACATGGAGCTGCCCTGGATGGTGCTTCAGAGGCAATCACCGGACATTGTAAATCCTCACAGGGCCCACTGGATGGAATGGAGGAGAGTATGGGCCATGATGTGGACCACTGACTAGGAGGTGCAGAGGTGCCCAAAGATGTACTTACCAAATCCAATGGATGTGTCATGATGATGGGAACGAGTGTTTTGGGGGGGAGAGGGGGGGGTGGGGGAGTGGGGTTGAATGGGACCTCACATATATATTTTTGATGTAATATTATTACAAAGTCAATAAAAAAAAAAACCAAGATGAACAGACACAGCAGGTACAACCAATGAGGGGGTGGGGAGGAATAACTAAAAATAAAATAAATCTTAAAAAAAAAATACCATTGTAATCTGAGAACATAAAAAAAAAAAAATAAAGTAGGGCTCAATTAGACCATTAGATAGACCATAAGCCTTTCTGCCCAAAAATATTTCTTAATACTCTTTCTCCAGCACTTTAGTTTTCTATTCTGTCTGCTGATTTTTGCTGATAGGACTACTAGGTTTAAGAACCAATAAGTTATATAAACTTCAGTTTCTGGTCAAGACAGTAATGGGGTCTGGATTTATTCTATACATTTAAACAAAAAAGACAAGTTATATAAAACAATGGTTTGTAAAGCATTATTCACTAGCCAATGAAGAACAGTGATCTGTGAGAGTTGGAAAACAAATGACATGAGTCCTACATTGCCCCAGCCTTGAGATATTTTCCAAACTATGGTGCAAGTAGGGGAAATTCAGGCAAAGCCCAGTGATTTCATTAGTTGAGACAAATCTCAGAGTCTGGGGAGACCAAGGAAGATAGAGTTCTCCTGACAGAGTACCCGAGAGGAGACAACTGTGCACAGAAAGAATTCTGGATATCTGCAAAGGGTCCCCCTCAAGCACTTAACTGAATAATAATCAGTGCATGTGTGTGAGAAAACTACCCAAGGCCAGGAAAAGAACCAACCAAAAGGATTAGAGCAACAGTTTCAGACCCTCACATAGTGCCTGTTCCCACTACTCACACTCAAAAATCTCAAGATTCATAGATTTATAGGAAATTGGATTAATTACTTAGAAGTGTGAATATTTAATCCTACACCAAACACATTTGTGGTCCTGGCTATAAAATCTTAAAAGCAAGATCCAAAAGAACTAAACAGTTTCCAAGTAACTTAACTGCATACCTGAACAAAATTCAAGAATAATTATAGGAAAATAAAAATATCCAGAACCCAAAAGGATAAACTTCACAATATCTAGAATAAAAAATTCCAGGAATGCAAAGAAGCAGGAAAATATGGCCCATATTGGGGGGAGGAGAATGAATCATTCAAAACCAACCCAGAATAGACACAAATGATAGAATAGTAGGAAAGAACTTCAGAAGTTATTATAAGTGTATTCCATATGATAAAAAAGAAAAGTAGAGATGAGAAGGATATAAAAAGTCCAAACAAAATTCTAGAGATTAAAATTACAATGTGTAAGATGAAAAATACACTGGACGGGATTAATACTAGATTAGATATTGCAGAAGAAAAACTAGTGAATTTGAAGACATAGCAAGAAATATTACCCAAATTACAACACAGATTGACCATCATTGAAATATGAATTCAAGAAGGCTAATATATGTGTAATTAAGGGTCCTGAAATAGGGAGGTAGAGTGGCTGGAGAAAACATATTTGAAAAAAATTAATTGCCCAAATTTGTCCAAATTTCCAGATCGAAAAAAGTCAAGAAACCAATCACTAGAAACATGAATAAAGCTACATCAAGGCAACTCAAACAAATTTCTGAAAAAAACAACAGTAAAGAAAAAATTATGTGTTACATACAGAGGAAGAATGATAAGAACAGTAGCAGATTTCTCATCAGAAACAACACAAGTGAGAAGACAGTGAGCAATATCTTTAGAATATGAAACAACAACAAAACACTATAATCGAGAAGACTATACTCAGAGAAAATGTCTTTCAGAACAAAGAAAAAGACTTTTTAAGACATACAAAAGATAAAAGAATGCATCACCAGCAAACCCACAGTATAATAACCATTAAAAAATGTCCTTCATGCAGAAAGAAAACAGTACCAGATGGAAGTATTAATCTACACAAAAGAATGGTAAATACACACACACATGAGATTTAAAAATTATTATTTAAATCTTTTAAAAATGTAATTAACTGAGATGACATCATCAAGATGTCATAAGACATCCCTGGGAATATTTCCCCTTAGAGAGAGCTAGATAAAAGAGCAGATTCAACTTGCTTGGCACTCTAGAGGTTGATAGAGACTGGAGAAAGCTTCTATAGATGCTGAATCAAGGGGAAAAGCTCACTGTAAAATAATAAGAAAGCAGCATTAACTTGCCAGTCTGGACCTCCCCCCTCTCCCACACTCAGTCCTGCATGATTTAACATGCTCTATCCTTCATGATTTCAGAGACACAGTGGCAGTGCTATGGCCTCAGTACCACCTGCTGTGGGTACTGACCACAGAGTCACATAGAGCAATGACTTAAGGACCCACACACATCCAAGTGCAGGGACCTAAACCTACATAGACTCATAGCAGGACACTAGTGGTTGATATTTGGGCACATACAAAGCAGTTCCCTGAGGCCAGAGCACCCTGTGGAGATCTATTGCAAGTTGTGTACAACCCTAGCCTGGCCCCTAATTGCAGATACACCTAAATGAAAAAATCAGGTATTTTTGAACACCGAACCCATCTGGCCTCATGGGCTGAGGTATAAATGCTGAACAAAAGGAGGACCCAGTGTTGAAAACAGGAGTGAAAAGGCAGATGAGCAGGCAGAACAAGTGTTGAGCAAATCATAGTTGCTGGAGAGGGAAATCTGTATGAAAAACAAAGAAAATGAGGGAAGGACGAGAAGGCAGCACAGTAAAGAGCTCCAAGAGTCAGCTCATCCTACACAGCAGTTAGTAACCACCCAGTGCTATCTAAAGCACCTATTTGGAGGTCCCAGAAGACCAGAAGAAAATTGTGTGACATACTCAAAAGAATGGAAGGAGGAGACTGCCAATCTACAGTGAGGATCTGTGAGAAGAGCACTCCACTCTTTGAAGGTCAGTGCCCATCATCCACTGCTGGAGCAAGCCAACTTGGGAGCTATTTTGTGGCTGGAGTTGGAAGCTCCATTCCCCAAAAATATGGGAGGAAGAGACAGTCAGGCACTGACTTCAGCTACTAATTAGTAAATTCAGCTGGCTAAAGTATAATCCTAAGAACAGCTAAAATTTGAACCAGTCCAATTTGGAAAGAGGCTGGTAGCCACCATTTTAACTTTGCCGAGGCATGAGGGGAAGCAGGGCTGATTGAAAATAACAGTGCTGGTAGGGACTGGCTTCTTTCCACAGAGATCAGATTGCAGGCTTAGCCTAGGTTCCAACCCCACCACCTAAAGGGAAGAAGTTGGGGGGACCTGCATTAGCCTCTCCAGGCAACTGCAGGTGCTTTTGGCTGGCACAGACTGGATAGTCAGACACATGGGGCTCCATCCCCACCCACCAATAAGACAGGGGAATTGTGTTTCCTTGACCTGTTTGAGCAGATGCAGGTGCTTTCAACCCACATGGTCTGGTTTGTTGATTGCCTTTGATTCCATCTCCACCCTTCCCCATAGGATAGAAGGGAGCTGGTGTTTATTCAGCCTCTCTGGGCAACTCTAGGTGCTTTCAGCCCATACAGACTGGGTACTTGGACATCAGCCGATCCATCCCCACCACCCAATAGGATAAGAGGGAAGGTGTATTTACACAGCCTCACTGGGTAAATGCAGGCACTTTGCCCAGCAGGAATAGGACTGTTGTGTGCCTGTGGCTCTATACCCATGCCCCACTACAACAGGAGGGAACTGTTATTTCCAGAGCCTCTCAAGGCAAATACAGGTGCTATCAACCTTCACAAACTGGACTGGTGAGCATTGTGTCTCCACCCACATACCCCACTAGGATAGGAGGGTATTTACATTTCCTCTGGGCCAACTGCAGGTGCTTTTAGTTCACATGGATGGGTTTGTTGGAAGCCTGCAGTTTCATCTTCACCCATTAAATGGCAGAAAAGACAGCACTCCCTCAACCTCTCTGGGCAAGTACAGGCACTTTCAGCCCATGTGGATGAGATTCTTGGGTGCTCCAGAGGATCCATTCCCACGCTTGACAGGGGTGGAGGGGAGCTGGTGCTACATCAGTCTACTTGAGCAACTGTGGTCAGTTTTGACCCACATGGCTTAGTTTGCTGCCCATATCTGAAGCTCCACCCCTACCCAGGCAGGGAAAAAAGGGACATGAAGCTTTATCAGCCTCTTCAGGCAACTACATGTGGTCTTGGCCTGCATGGCTTGGATTATTACACACAATTGTAGCTCCATCCCTACCCCTGGCAGAGGAGAAAGGTGGGAAAAATTTCATCAATTTCTGGGGCAATGTGGGCAGCTTCAGCCTCCACAGCTTACAGAAATAACTATATCCTCAGTTGCTACTACACAACCAGCAAGGGAGAAAGGGCAAGAAAGCCCTAAACTAAAAAGCAAATTGCACCTAAAATGAATACATCTAATAAGCCAGATGCCAAGACTCCAACAAAAAAATTACAATCCATACCAAGAAACAGGAAGATATTGTCCAGCCAAAGGAACAAGATAAACCTCCATATGACATAAAAATTGAGAAAACTACTCATATATGTTCATACAAAGGAACAGATAGAGAAAAGAATGGGGAAAAAAATGGAACAGGGTCTCAGAGAACCAAATGATGGCAAAAGACATGCAAACGTATGTGTAGTGGGTATCTCAGAAGGAGTAGAGAAGGGAAAAGGAGCAGAAAGAATATTTGAAGAAATAATGGTAGAAAACTTCCCAACACTGTTAAAGGACATAGATATCAGTGTCCAAGAAGAACAACATACACCAATCTGATTAAATCCAAATAGACCTGATCCAAGACACATACTAATCAGAATGTCAAATGTCAAAGACAAAGAGGGAATTCTGAAAGCAGCAAAAGAAAAGTGATGCATCACATACAAGGGATACCCAATAAGATTATGTAATGATTTCTCATCAGAAACTATGGAGGTAAGAAGGCAGTGATATGATATATTTAACATACGGAAAGAGAAAAATTGCCAGCAAAGAATCTTCTATCCAGCAAGATGGTCTTTAAAAATGAGGGCTAGTTTAGAATGTTCACAGATAAACAGAAACTGAGAGTGTGTAACCAAAAGTCCAGCTTTGCAGGAAATACTATAGGGAATGCTACAACCTGAAAAGAGAAGACAGGAAAGAGAGGCTTGGGAGAGAGTCTAGAAATGAAGATTATATCATTAAAAGTAACTAAAGTTGTAAAAAAAAGTTGTGAGAAAAAAATATGACAGATAAAACCCAAAGGTCAAAATGGGTGAATAAAGAATAGCCTTTAGAGTAATAACATTGAATGTTTATGGATGAAACTCCCCAATCAAAACACATAGACTGTGTGGTGGAATGGAAAAAATATATATAAGCCCTCTATATACTGTCTACAAGAGACTCACCTTAGATGCAAGCATACCAATAGATTGAAACTGAAAGACTGGAGAAAGATATTTCACACATGCAGTAACCAAAAAAAGCTACAGTAGTTGTATTAATATTGGATAAAATAGACTTTAAAAGTAAAACTGTTATTAGAGACAAGGAAAGATATTATGTATTAATAAAAAGGGCAATTCACAAGGAAGAACTAACAATCATAAATATATATGCACCTTACCAGGATGCCTCCAATTACATGAGGCAAATACTGGCAAAAGTGAAGGGAGAAATAGATGTCTCTACAATTATAGTTGAAGACTTGAATACACCACTCTCAGCATTTGATAGAACATATGGAAAGATTATCAATAAAGAAACAGCTTGAATAATATGATAAATGAGCTAAACCTAATAGACATAGACAGACATTGCACCCCAAAACAGCAAGATACACTCTTCTAATGGATCTTTCTCCAGGATAGACCATACTGGGGTCACAAAGCAGATTTCGATAAATTCAACAAGATTGAAATTATACAAAGCAATTGCACTGTTTATAATGGAAAAAAGTTGGAAAACAACAGCAGGCAGAAAAATGGAAAATTCACAAATATTTGGAAATTAAACAATGCACACTTAGATAATCAGTAATACAAAGAAGAAATTGTGAGAGAAATCAATAAATATCCTAAGACAAGTGAAAATAAGAACACAACATAACAGACCTATGGAATGCAGCAAAGGCAGTTCTGAGAGTGAAATTCATAGCGTATATTAAAAAATAAGAAAAAGCTTAAACCAGTGACATAACTATACAGCTGGAGGAACTAGAAAAACAACAGCAAAATAACCCAAAAGCAAGCAGAAGGAATGAAATAACAAAGAGCATAAATAAATGAAATTGAGACAAAAAACAAGAGAGAATTAACAAAACCAAAAGTTGACTCTTCAAGGTTAACAAAATCAATGAACCCTTAATAGACTTACAAAGAAAAACAGAGAGAAGATGTAAATAAATACAATAAAAAATGAAAACTGGGGAATGGATGTGGCTTAAGTGGTTGAGCACATGTTTCCTACATGGAAGGTCCCAGTTTTGGTCTCCAGTGCCTCCTAAAAACAAAAACAAACAACAAACAAACAAATGAAAAAAACAAACTTAAGGGAGCCAATGTGGCTCAGTGGTTGAGCACTTGCTTCCCACAGACAAAGCCCCAGCTTCAATCCCCAGCCATGGAACCTAATTTAAAAAAAGAAAGAAAGAAGGAAAGAAAAGAAAGAAAGAAGGAAAGAAAAGAAAGAAAGAATGAATGAAAGAATGAATGAAAGAATGAAAGAAAGAAAGAAAGAAAGAAAGAAAGAAAGAAAGAAAGAAAGAAAGAAAGAAAGAAAGAAAGAAAGAAAGAAAGAAAGAAAGAAAGAAAGAAAGAAAGAAAATGAGGACATTGCTACTGGCTACACAGAAATAAAAGAAATCATAAGAGGATATTAACAACTGTATGCCAACAAACTAGACAATGTGGATGAAATGGAAAGTTCCTAGGAATATAAAAAAAAAAACCCTCATTGACTCTAGAAGAAACAGAAGATCTCAACAAACCAATCACAAGTAAAGAGATTGAAATAGTCATCAAACAAGGCCCAAAATGAAAAGCCTGGGACCAGATGGTTTCACAGGTGAGCTCTACCAAGCATTCAAAGAAGGTTTAGTGGACTCAAACTCTTCCAAAAAATTGAACAAGAAAGAACAGTACCAAACTCACTCTATGAAGCCAATATCACCAAAACCAGATAAAGATATTGTGAAAAAAGAAAATTACAGACCCACCTCCCTAATGAATAGAGATGCAAAAATTTTCAACAAGATACTTTCTAATCCAATCCAACAACACATTAAAAGAAGTATTCATCATGACCAAGCAAGTTTTACACCAGGTTTGCAAGGGAAGTTCAACACAAGAAAATAAACCAGCATAACACACCGCATTAATAAGTCAAAGAAGAAGAAGCACATGATCCTTTTGATTGATCCAGAAAAGGCATTTGACAAAATACAGCATCCTTTCTTGGTAAAAATACTACCAAAGATAGGAATTGAAGGAAAATCCCTCAAGATGATAAATGCCATATGTGAAAAACCCACACCTAACATTGTATTCAACAGTGAAAGACTGGGAGCATTTTTGCTGCAATCTGGAACAAGACAAGAATGCCCACTGTCAACACTGTTGCTCAATATAGTGCGAGAAGTTCTAGCTAGAGCAATCAGGCAAGAAAAAGAAATAAAATGCATCCAAATGGAAAAGAAAGAAGTAAAACTTTCATTATTCACAGATGATAAATTTCTGTACCGAGAAAGTGCAAAAGAATCTACAACAAGCTGGTAGAGCTAATAAAAGACTTTAGCAGAGTGGCAGGATAAAAAATTAACAGACAAAAATCAGCAATATGTCCATACACTAGTAATGTGCAATCTGAGGAGGAAGTCAGGAAAAAAATTCAATTTATGATAGCAACTAAAAGAATCAAATATTTAGGAATAAACTGAACCAAGGATGTAAAGCACTTGTATTCAGAAAACTACAATGCATTGCTATAAAAGAAATGCAAAAAAGGCCTAAATACATGGAACAACCTTCCAAGCTAATGGATTGGAAGACTAAATATTTTGAAGATGTTAATTCTATGAAAATTTTTATACAGATTCAATGCAATCCCAATAAAAAAATTCCACCAACATTTTTTCAATGAAATGGAAAACATAATTATCAAACTTATTTGGAAGGGTAAGGGAACTCAAATGGCCAAAAACATCTTAAAAAGGAAGAATAAAGTTAGAAGATGCTCACTTCCAGACTTTAAATTGTATTACCTAGTTAAAATGGCAAAAACACCATGGTACTGGCATTAAGATAGACACATAGACCAATGGAACTGAATTGATGGTTCAGAAACATACCATCACATCTATGGGCAAGCGATTTTTTAAAAAAAATTTTAATTCATTTTTTAAAAATATTACATTCAAAAAATATGAGTTCCCCATTTATCCCCCACTGCCCCCACCCCACCACTCCCCCCACAGCAACACTCTCCCCCATCATCATGACACATCCATTGCATTTGGTGAATACATCTCTGGGCATCGCTGCACCTCATGGTCAATGGTCCACATCATAGTCCATACCTCCCAAGTTCCATCCAGTGGGCCATGGGAGGATCAACAATGTCCGGTAATTGTCCCTGCAGCACCACCCAGGACAACTCCAAGTCCCGAAAATACCTCCACATCTCATCTCTTCCTCCCATTCTCCGCACCCAGCAGCCACCATGGCCACTTTTTCCACACCAATGCCACATTTTCTCGATTACTAACCACAATAGTTCATGAATAGAATATCAGTAAGCCCATTCTAATCCTTACTGTATTCCTCCATCCTGTGGACCTTGGATTGGTTGTGTTCATTCCACATCTATGTCAAGAGGGGGCTTAGATTCCACATGGATACTGGATGCAATCCTCCTGCTTTCAGTTGTAGGCACTCTTGGCTCCATGGTGTGGTGGTTGACATTCTTCAACTCCATGTTAGCTGAGTGGGGTAAGTCCAATAAACCAGAGTGTAGGAGCTGAAGTCTGTTGAGGCTCAGGGCCTGGTTATCATATTGTCAGTCCAGAGATTCAGATCCCCTAGATATATCTTAAACCCCAGCACCAACTACAATTCTGGTAAAGTAACAGGAAAGGCTTGTGAAAAGAGATCAAATCTGAGTCCAGCTCCATCATGCAGAAACACCAAATCCAAAGAAGGGCCAACTGACATGACAGTGAACTCCATCTGCCATGACCATAAAACCTGTGTGTCTCTGTAGCCCTCAGAAGAACCAATACCTGTGGTTGTATCTACTTTATCTGTCTCTGAGACTCTGCTCAGGTGTGCATAAGGGCAATCCTTCTGATAACATCCAGACTCTTTTTTAGAGACTCAAAGCGATATAAACTCATTTGTCCTTTCCATTTCCCCCTTGATTTAGGTCAAAAGCATTTTTAACTCCTGTTATTATATGTAGACAGGGATATTCTGCTGGTCCACGTTGAACTTTTTATTCAAGGTCATTTTCTAATTATGTCATCAACTGGTACTTGGTAGTGATCCCTCGGCACCAAGGAGGCTTATCCCCGGGTGTCATGTCCCATGCTGGGGGGATGGTACTTTGAGAAGAAATTAATTTGGGACTCATGATATCATGGATGAACCCTGAAGACATTATGTTAAATGAAATAAGCCAGACACAAAAGGACAAATATTGCATGGTCTCACTAATATGAGCTAAATATGAAGAATAAATGCATGGAGTTATGCCTAGAGTATAGGTTATTAGGAGATAAGAGGAGGGCCTGAGAAGGGGTACTGATGCTTAATGTATGTCACATTAAAAAGCTTTAGTTAATTCACTGCAAAAGTGTGGAAATGGATAGAGTCGATGGTAACACATTATAGTGGGTAGAACTAACAGAGCTGGTTTATAAATAGGATTGTGGTTGAAAGAGGTAGTCTAGGGATGTAAATGTCAATTGAAAGAAAGCTAGAGAATAATCTAGGGACTGAATAATATAGTAAACCCAGAGGTGGATGAGAATTGTGGTAATAGCATAAATACAAAAAAGTCCTTCTATGAACTAGAACAAATGTTCATCACTATTACAAGGTGGTAAGAATATGGAGAAGCATGGGAAAAATACAATTAATGTAACCAATGGACTATAGTTAACAACAATACTGTAATATTCTTGCATCAATGCCAAAGATGCACTGTGTTAATAATAGGGGGGTATGAAAAAATACACTAAATGTACACTATAGGCTATAGTTAGTGATATTATTCTGCTGATATTATCTCATAATCTGTAACAAATGCTCTACAACAATGTAATGTGTTGGTGGAGGGATGTTGTATGGGAATTCTACACATGTGCATGATTGTCTTGTAAGTTCACAACTTCTCTAATAAAAATATATATTTTTAAAAAATAAAGAGAACACAGTCCAGGGCTCCCAGAGGAGGAACAGAGGAAAGGAAATCCTCCCCTGGAGGAGAAACATTTGCTCATAATAAGGTAATCTTAGACCTTACTGCACAGGCCCAGGGATCGTGGCAGGTGCAGAAAGACCTGAGATATTCAGTCTGTTAAACATGGTGTTGTTCAGGTTAACTAAAAACTGTTCCAAGCATTGACAAAGAATCTTAACACACAACCAAGCTACACTAAAACCCTAGACAAGAAGGAAAAACTGACTTCCAGATTTAGTACATCAAAATAACATTACTTAAAATTTGTTGAATATACAAGTTTCAACAAAGCATCACAAGCCATACAAGGAAACAAGAAATGGCTCATTCAAGGGAGCAAATTCAAACACTGGGGGATACAGAGACATTGGAATAACTAACAAAAACTTTCAGTAAGATCCCCTATGAGTTTAAGGAACAAACGGGGGAAAAGGGATAGAAATAAACAAAATATGCCTTTATAATTAAGTATATAAAGAAGACAAAGCATGAAAAGAATGAATAATTAAAGTTTAAAAAGTAACATAAGAGAGCTTATATAGATGAAAAACACAATAATCAAGATTAAAAATACTCTAGTGGTGCTGAACAGCAGATTCGAGTAGGCTAAAGAAAGAATCATTGAACTAGAAGACAGGTTGATTAGATTCATACATTTGGAAGAACAGATAGAGAAAAGGATGCAAAAAAATGAGTAGAAACTATGGGACATGATGGACAACATGAAGTGTAACAACTATACATTATGGGAGTGCAGAAGAAGAGGAGAAGGAAAGGGGAGAGGAAATACTTGAGGAAACAATGGCCAAAAACTTCTCAAATCATAGAAATACATAAATACACATATCCAAGAAGTGCAATGAACTCCAAACCAGATAACCTCTAATAGAACTCCTCCTGGGTATACACTAATCAAAATATCAAATTTCAAAGATAAAGAGAGAATTCTGAAAGCAGCAAAAGCAATGTGATTCATCACATAGAAGGAATTTTTAATAAGACTATGTCAGTTTCTCATTAGGTGGTAAGAAAGCTTAGTATAACATACTTAGGTACTGAAAGAGAAACACTGCCTGTCAGAAAGTCTAGATCTTGCAGAACCATCCTTCAAAAATGAAGAATAATTTAAGGCATTCAGGGATAAACAAAAACTGAAAGAGTTTTACACCAAAGGACCTGCCCTACAAGAACTCCTAAAGGGAGTTCTTCATGTTGAAAGATAAGGACAGGATATGCTAGCTTGGAGCAGTAGGAAGCAGTAAATATCTCCAGTATAAAGGTAACTACATGGCTGAATGCAAAACATTATAGTATAGCATTCTCAGTATGTAGCTCTACTCTTTATTTTCTATAAGATTTAGAATAAAATTGAATGAGAGAAAATCATATTTTCATATTGTGGACATACAAAATATAAAGAGGTAATGTGTGACAAAAACAACAAAGAGGGAAAATGGAAGAGTATAGGAGAAGAGACCATGTTTGCTATATAAGTTAAGTAGGTATCTTTTTGAGCTAGTAAGTTATGACATAGGTTGCTTAATACAATCCCAAGGGTAACCACGAAGAAACAATAAAATATACCAAGAAATGGAAAGGAGAAAAGGGTCAGTATATACATCACAAAAGATCAAATATATACAGAAGACTGCAATAAAGGGAAAAAGAGGAAAAAGATAGGATTCATTAAAAACAGCATGCCCCAACTCTATGTTGTTTACAAGAGATTCACTTTAACAACAAAGACAAAGATAGTAGAAAGTGAAAGGAGCGAAAAAGTAGTCCATGGAAATAGTAACCAACGGAGAGTTTGGGTAGCTATACTCACATTAGAAAAAAAATAAACTTTAAGGCAAAAGCTGTTACAAGAGACAAAGAAGGACACAATATATCAATAACAGGATCGATCCACCAAGAAGAAATAACAATCATAAACATTTATGCACCTAATCATAGTGTCCCAAATACATGAGGCAAACACTGGCAAAACTGAAGGGAGAAATAGACACCTCTACAATGTTAGTTGGAGAGTTCAGTACACCACTTTCATCAATAGATAGAACATCTAGACAAAAGATCAATAAAGTAATGGAGGGAAGCAGACTTGGCCCAGTGGATAGGGCATCCGCCTACCACATGGGAGGTCTGTGGTTCAAACCCCGGGCCTCCTTGACCTGTGTGGAGCTGGGCCATGCACAGTGCTGATGCGTGCAAGAAATGCCCTGCCACGAAGTGGTGTCCTCTGCGTAGGGGAGCTCCACGCACAAGGAGTGTGCCCCGTAAGGAAAGCTGCCCAGCGTGAAAGAAAGTGCAGCCTGCCCAAGAATGGCACCACACACATGGAGAGCTAATACAACAAGATGACACAACAAAAAGAAACACAGATTCCCGGTGCCACTGATGAGGATAGAAGCAGTCACAGAACAACACACAGCGAATGGACACAGAGAACCGACAACTGGGGCAGGAGGGTGGGAAGGGGAGAGAAATAAATAAAAAATAAATCTTTAAAAATAAATAAATAAAGTAATGGAGAACTTGAAAACTTTCATAAATGAACTAGACCTAACAGACTTATACAAAGCAGTGTAACCCAAACTATCTGACTACACATTCTTCTGAAGTACTCATAGATCATTATTCAGTATAGACCACATATTAGGTCACAAAAAAAGTCTAAATAATTTTAAACTCATTGAAATTGTACACAGCATATTCTACATCATACACAGCCAGAAAATGATAATAAAGGGAGACCTTGAGAAACAAAAAAAATATGGAAATTAACACACTGTTAATCAATGGGTCATAGATGAAATCACAAGGAAAATCAGGAAATATCTCAAGGTGAATAGAAATAAAGACACGAAGTATCAAAACTTATGGGACACAAATGAAGGCAGTCCTCAGAGAGAAATTTATGGCACTATGCTTACATTAAAAAGGAAGAAAGGGCTCAAATCATAGACTTAACATCATACTTGGAAGAACTAGAAAAAGAACAGCGAACTAAACTCAAAGCAAGCAGAAAGAAGGAAATAACAGAGCAAAGGTAAGTGAAAGAGAATTGAAAAACAATAAAGAGAATCAACAAAACCAAAACTTGATTCTTTGAAAAGATAAAAAAATCTATAAACTTTTAGCTAGACTGACAAAAAAGGGAGAAGATGCAAATAACTAAAAACAGGAATGAAAGGGGAACATTACTACCAACACCAGAGAAATAAAAAGAATTATAAGAGGCTACTATAAACAAAGGTATGCCAACAAATTAGATAACCAAGGTGTGGACAATTTCTAATAGGCAGAAAAATTAACCAGTGACCAAGAAGAAATAGATCTTGAAAGACCAATAGCAAATAAAGAGTTGGTGGGAACAATAACAAGAAAAAAGTCCAACAAAATACAGCTTCACTGTACTTCAAAGTAATGGCTTCAATGGTGAAAATTTCCAAACATTTCAAGAAGAATTAGCATGAATCCTGCTTAAACTCTTCCAAAAATTGAAGAGAAGGAAACACTCCCTAACGCACACTATGAGACCAACATCACCTTAATAACAAAGCCAGATAAAGATATCCCAAGAAAATAAAATTACAGACCAATGTCCCTTATGAATACAGATGGAAAAATCCTCAATAAATACTAGCAAACCAAATCCAATAGTACATTAAAAGATTTATACAAGACGTTCAAGTGGAATTTAGCCTAAGCTTGCAAGGATAGTTCAACATAAAATAATCATTTAATGCAATACATCAGATTAATTGAACAAATACAAACAAACACAAATGATCATCTCATTTGTAACAAAAAGGCATTTGACAAATTTCAGAACACTTTCCAGATAAAAACACTCAGAAAACTGGGAATAGATGAAACATCCTTCACATAATAAAGGGCATTTATGAAAAACACACAGCTAACATCAAACATCATACCCAATGGTGAAAGACTGAAACCTTTCCCCCTAAGATCAGGAACAAGACAAGTTCTAGCCAGAAGAATTGTGCAAGAAAAAGAAATAAAAGGCATACAAATTAGAAAGGAAGAAGTAAAACTTTCTGTATTTGCAGATATGATCTTGTAAATATATAAAAGCCTGAAAATCTACAACAAATCTACTAGAGCTAATAAATGCGTTCAGCCAACTTGAGGGTACAAGACCAACAAAGTGAAAATCAGTGGTGTTTCTATATGTTAGCAATGAGTAATATGAAGCAGAAATCAAGGCAATAATTCCTTTAAAATAGCAACTAGAGGAATCAAATATATACGAATAAGTTTAACCAAGGATGTAAAAGACTTGTACACAGAAAACTACAAAATACTGCTGAAAGAAATTTAAGAAGACCTAAATAAACAGAAGGACATTCCATGTTTATGGATGGAAACAACCAAAACTATCTTAAAAAGAACAAAGTTGGAGGTCTCACATTTCCTGATTTTTAAAATGTTTTTTTATTAGAGGAATTGTAGCTGTACAGAAAAACCATGCAGAAAACACAGTTTCTATATACCCCTTAACAGACATAGTTTTCCCTATTATGAACACTTTCTATCAGTGTGGCATCTTTGTTACAATCGATGAAAGAATATTATTATAATTGTTATTGACTATAGCCCATAGTTTATATTAGGGTTAATTGTTTGAGTTGGAGAGTCTTATGGTTTTATCTTTCAGTTTTCTTCCAGGAACATACATATATAATCTAATGTTTCCCCCCTTTTAACCACATTCAAATAAATATTCAGAGGTGTTAATTATATTCACGATTCTTTGCTACATCATTATCATCCATTACCAAAGCCTTCCATCACCCCAAACAGAATTTATGTACTAATTAATCACTAACTCTACATTCCCTATTCCCATCCCAGCACCTAAAAATCTGCATTCTAGTTTCTGACTATATGACTTTGCTTATTCTGATTACTTCTTGTCAGTGAGATCATATAAAATATGTCCTTTTGTTTCTGGCTTATTCCACTCAACATGATGCTTTCAAGGTTCATCCATGCTGTCATATGTCTCAAAACATCGTTCATTTTATCACTGAATAATATTGCAGAGTATATATGTGCACCACATTTTGTTTGTCCGTTCATCTGTTGAAGGACACTTGGGATGATTCCATCTTTTGGCAATTTTGAAAAATCTTGCTATGAATATCTGTGTGCAAATATCTGTTTGAATCCCTGTTTTCAACTCTTTAGTGTCTATGTTCAGAGGTAGAATTACCATGTGATATGGTAATTCAATACTTAATATTCTATGGAACCACAAACCGCTTTCAACAGTGGTTGCACAATTTTACATTTCCACCAACAATGATCTAGTGTACCTATTTCTCCACATTATCTCTAACACTTGTTATTTTCTGTTTTGTTAACCATACTAGTCATGTTAAAAGTTTCACATTGTGGTTTTGATTGCATTGCCCTAATGGCTTCTGATGTTGAGCATCTTTTCATGTTCTTCTTGACCATTTGTATACCTTCTTTGAAGAAATGCCTATCTATACAAGTCTTTTGCCCACTTTTAAAATTGGTTTTAGTCTTTTTCTCATTAAGTTGTGGGATTTCTTTATATATTTCAGATATTAAACCTTCATTATGTATATGGTTTCAAATATGCTCTCCCAATCTGTAGGTTGTTTTTATTAGTGATATGATGCAGTCCTTTGATACACAAAAGTTTTTAAATTTTGATGAGGTCCAATTGATATATTTTTTCTTTTGATGCTCATGCTTTTGGTATAAGGTCTAAGAAACCATTGTCTAACACAAGATTCTGAATATGGTTCACTATATTTTCATCTAGGAGTTTCATAGTTTAGGTTCTTATATTTAGGAATTTGATCCACTTTCAGTTAATTTTTTTGTATGTTGCGAGGTGGAGTTGACAAACTTGTCAAAAGTCATTTGGGAACAGATGCAAGAGTTTATTTCTGAACTCTCATTTCACTTCCAATCATCTATGTGTCTGTCCTTGTGCTGCTACCATGCTGTTTAGATTACTGTGGCTTTTTAATAACTTTTAAGATAAGGAAATGTGAGTCCTTCAATTTTGTTCTACCTTTTCAAGACGGGTTTGACTCTTCGGAGCTCCATACCCTTCCATGTAAATTTGATGATTGACTTTTCTATTTGCGCAAAGAAGGCTGTTGGAATTTTTATTGGGATTGCATTGAATCTGTAAGTCTCTTGGATAGAATTGATATCTTAACAATTTGTTTTCCAATCCATGAACATGGAATGTCTTTCCGTTTATTTAGGCATTCTTTGATTACTTTGAGCAATGTTTTGTAATTTTCCATGTATAAATTTTCTACACTGTTGGCTAAATTTATTCGTCAATGATTGATTCTTTTAGTTGCCATTTTATTTTCCCAAAAGGCTGCTGATGCAAAGTACAAGAAAACTGCTGGCTTTCTTAAAGAGGGTTTATTTGAGTGAAAACTTAGAGGTCCAAAGACGGGAGTCAGATTAGGAACATAATGCTCAGATCTCTTGTGAAAACAGTGGAGAAAGAGCTAAAAGCTGCCCAAGGGACTTGCTTTGGGGGCCAGCACACCAACACAGTGCTTTATAACACCCAGGAGAATGAGGGACAGAGGGACAAAGAAGCTGAAACAACAAACTGTAAGTTACTAAACCTCCCAGCTGCTGGGAATGACTCCCCTCCACCACCCCTGAGATATTCATTGTCGATAAAACCTCTGGCTCATTTCAGTTGACTGAAAGGGGGGCACATGTCTTCCTCCCTGTCAGCTGTTAAAAGGGAAAAAGGAAGGAGAGTCAGAGAGGGGAGCTTTTCTTCAGTGAATTCTGCCAGCAGAACCTGCTTTGAATCTCAGCCCTGGCCAGATAAAAACAAAGGAAAACTGAGAGGGATACACCTCTGTGGAATGGTGTGCCAACGAGTGCCATCTGCTGGCCAGTCTGGAAATTATATGGACAAAAACTACTTTTAGAACTCTCTTTACCCCACCCCTGGGAGAAAGTCTGCATCCCATTAGTGAATCTCTGGCATGATTTTGATAACTTACACTGGGCAATTTTAAAGACTATTGATAAGTTGAACCAAATATCAAAGAAGAGCTGTGAAAAAATAATAACAATAGGCAGGAAAGAGAAATTGGTCATCAGAGTAAATTCACCAACATATCATATGCTTAGACATCTGTAAAAAAATAACAAGGCATGCTAGGAAACTGGAAGAGATGACCCAGCCAGAGAAACAAATCAAATATCCTGAAGAGGTTCAGGATTTAAAACAATTTATCAGTGAAAATCACACAACTCTCCTAAGTCAATTGAAAGAAATGAAAGAAAATATGACAAAAGAAATAAAAGATATTAAGAAGATATTTGGTGAGCATAAAGAACAATTTGAAACTCAGCGAAGAAAAGTAACAGACCTTACGGAAAAGAAAGACATGATGGAGGATACTAAAAATATATTGGAGGCACATACAGTATATTTGAACTGCTAGAAAACAGAATTACTGATTGTATTAGTCAGCCAAAGGGGTGCTGATGCAAAATACCAGAAATTGGCTGGTTTTTATAAAGGGTATTCATTTGGGGTAGGAGCATACATTTACCAGGCCATAAAGCATATGTTACTTGCCTCACCAAAGTCTATTTCCACATCTTGGAGCAAGATGGCTACCAATGTCTGTGAGGCTTCAGGCTACCTGGGTTCCTCTGGGTTCAGCTCCTCTATTATCTCCACAAGGTCAGCTGTAGACTATGAGCCTTTCTAGACTTTGCCTCTCTCCACAAGTTCAGCTGTAGACTATCAGGTGAACGGCTCTGTTTCTCTCACTGTGGTTTTTACCATGTCTAAGGAGCCATCTCTATTCCTCTGAATTCTTCTCCTGGCTCAGGTCCTCTCTTCCCAGGGCTTGCTTCCGTTTCCTCTGCATGATGACTTCCTGGGGCTCCAGCTTAAGACTTCAGCATCAAACTCCAACATCAAAACTCCAAATCAGAAACCCTGAACTCTGTCCTTTGCTGTGCCTTTTATCTGTGAGTACCCACCCACCAAAGGGTGGGGACTCAATGCCCTACTGACACAAGTGGTTTACATATTTACTTAATCAAGTAAACCTATGAATCTAATATAATCTAATATGTCCAGAGGAAAAGATCAGTTTACAAACATAATCCAATATTTCTTTTTGGAATTCATCAATAATATCAAACTGCTACAGTGATTTTGAAGACAAACACCTGAACTAGAAAAGACAGGAGAACAGAAAGAGAAGACTATAGAAAAAATGGAACAAAGTGTCAACGAATTGAATGACAATGCAAAACACAAAAACATAGGCATTGGGAAGCAGATGTAGCTCAAGTGATAGGGCTTCTGCTTACCATATGGGATGACCCAGGAGAGAAAGTATGACTGTGTGGTGAGCCAGTGCCCTTGTGGCAAGCTGAGTGCTCACATGGTGAGCCAAGTGTACATGTGAGTGCCCATATGGTGAGACAAGTGCCTGTACTGTGAGCTGAGTGCCCACACAAGTGACCATGTGGCAAGCTGAGTGCCTGTGCAGTGAGCCTAGTGCCCATGTGAGTGCCTAGAACTCGCTGGAGTGCCTGGGCAGTGAGCCAGTGCCCTTGTGGTGAACTGAGTGCCTGCACAGCGCAGTGAGCCAGTGCCCATGCAAGTGAGTCACACAGCAAGATGATGATGCAACAAAAAAAGAGAGACAAAGGGAAGGGTCAATGTGAAACACAGCAGAAACCAGGAACTAAGGTGGTGCACATGACAGGAGAATTTTCTCTACATCAGAGGTCCCCAGGATCAAATTCTGGTGAATCCTAGAGGAGAAAAAATGAGAAGATAAGACAAAAAGAGAAATAGATAAGAAGATCACACAGCAAAAAACCCAGCAGGGCAGGGGAGAGGGAGAGAAGGAGGGGGAAGAGAAAATAAATAAATAGAGTCTCTAAAAAAAAAGCATAGGCATTATTGGTGTCCAAGAAGGAGAAGAAAATGGAAAAGGAGCAGAAAGAATATTTGAGGAAATAATGACTGAAAACTTTCCTACCTATAGCAGTTTGATATTATTGATTAATCCCAAAAAGAAATATTGGATTATGTTTGTAAACTGGTCTTTTCCTTTGGGCATATGAGATCACATTGGATTCAGAGGTTTATCTGATTAAGTAATCAAGTAGGGCATTGAGTCCCACCCCTTGGTGGGTGGGGACTCACAGATAAAAGGCATGGCAAAAGACAGATTTGGAGGGTTTTTGATGTTGGAGTTTTGATGTTGGAGTTTGATGCTGAAGCCTTAAGCTGGAACCCCAGGAAGTAAGCTCACAGAGGAAAGAGAAGCAAGCCCCAGGTAGAGAGGAACCCTGAGCCCAGGAAGAAGCAGGCCATGGGAAGAGAGGAGCCCTGAACCCAGAAAGAAGCAAGACCCTGGAAGAGAGGAACCCAGGAAGTCTGAAGCCTTACACACATCAGCAGCCATCTTGCTCCAACACATGAAAATAGAATTTGGTGAGGGAAGTAACTTATGTTTTATTGTCTGGTATCTGTAAGCTCCTACCCAAAATAAATACCCTTTATAAAAACCAACCAATTTCTGGTATTTTGCATCAGCACCCCTTTGTTTTTTTTTTATTTTATTTATTTTTTTATTTTTTATTGACTTTGTAATAATATTACATTAAAAATATATATGTGAGGTCCCATTCAACCCCACCCCCCCACCCCCCCTCTCCCCCCCCCCAATAACACTCGTTCCCATCATCATGACACATCCATTGGATTTGGTAAGTACATCTTTGGGCACCTCTGCACCTCATATACATTGGTTCACATCATGGCCCATACTCTCCTCTATTCCATCATGTAGGCCCTGTGAGGATTTACAATGTCCAGTGATTACCTCTGAAGCACCATCCAGGGCAGCTCCATGTCCCGAAGACGCCTCCACCTCTCATCTCTTCCTGCCTTTCCCCATACCCTTTGTCCATTATGTCCACTTTTCCCAATCCAATGCCACCTCTTCTATATGGACACTGGATTGGTTGTGTCCATTGCACCTTTATGTCAAGAGGAGGCTCAGATTCCACCTGGATGCTGGATGCAATCCTCCCATTTTCAGTTGTAATCACTCTAGGCTCCATGGTGTGGTGGTTGTCCTTCTTCACCTCCATCTTAGCTGAGTGTGGTAAGTCCAATAAATCAGATTGTAGGTGCTGGAGTCTGTTGAGGCTCAGGATCTGGCTATCACATTGTCAGTCCAGAGATTCAAATCCCCTAAATATATCTTAAACCCCAACATTAACTGCACCTCCAGCACATTAGCATGAAAGTCTTATGAAGGGAGATCCCATCTGAGTCCAGATTCATCACACATAAACACCATTTCCAAAGAGGGGCCATCTGCCCTGGTAGTTAACCCCATCGGCCATGACCATAACTCCCATGGGTCTCTTTAGCCCTCAAAGGAACTAATATCTGGGGGTTGTATCTACTTTATCTGTCTCTCTGACTCTGCTCAGTTGTGCATGAGGGCAAACCTTCTGCCAGCCTCCAGACTCTTTTTTAGAAACTCGTAGCCATATAAACTCATTTCTCCTTTCCATTTCCCCCTTACTTTAGGTCAAACAGCATTTTAAAGTCATGGTATTTTATGTAGACATGGATATTCTGCTGATCCGCATTGAACCTTCCGTATAAGGTCATTTTCCAGTTGCATCATCAGTTGGTAGTTGATAGTGGTCCCTCGTTGCCAGGGAGGCTCATCCCCAGGTGTCATGTCCCACGCTGGGGGGAAGGCATTGCATTTACATGCTGAGTTTGGCTTCGAGACTGGCCACATTTGAGTAACATGAAGGCTGACAGAAGGAAATTCCCAGGCACAAAGTTGCTCTAGGCCTTGTTATTATTTTGGGTTTATCAGCTCACAAGCATAGTCATTAGTATCAGGGGCTCACTGTTGAACCCTCACTCCCTCCCGGTCCCCACCACTGTACCTGGGAGACTGTCGCTGCTCCCCTAGGGACCACGACAGAGCACCACTGGCCAGGAACCCAGTACCCCCCCTACTGTGGTTTTTAATTGTTGCCACTATGAGTATATCCAAACATTACCATGCACCCTGGACATATGTTCTGTACAGCTCCCTGTCAGTCATATATCACCTGTCATTGGTATCCCATACCAGTATCCCTCCATTGCCATTGTTGAAACACTCTGTGATCCAGAACTCCCCGAAATTTGAAGCCCAATATAATGTCATGGTCCCTTACTAGGGAATGGCATATAGCGATGAGTTTAAAGGATAGATAAAGAACTTGGATAAAGTTAGATAAAGAACTTAGATAAAGAATGTTGACTTGAAAAAATTCCACATCCTATTTTTTTCTTTTTTTTTTCCCCCCCCCCCCCCTAATTATTCAGCTTTTCTTCACAGGAGTCCTAGACCACAGCAATGTATATATATAATATACAGCACTCCCACACATCCACCAGAAAACCTTTTCCCTTCCACAGTGATACTCTTACGCCCTATTCATATCATATTTACTTAAAGTGATGTACAGAGTCTGAGACATTAGCTTTCTAACAAGGTGACATCTGTGTTTACATTATGGTGCATACTTTAGGATACACAGTTCTTTACATTTTTAGTTATCCTATGTTTTACATTATGGTTTACATTATCAGTCTGTCATCTCCTATATGTTATGGTGTAATATTACATGTTTTATATCCATCCTTGTGTACTCTCAAGAAACTCCTCTCTTACCCCCCATTTACTTTGGTTCCACACATTTAACGTCCATTTTCCCTTCCACCTTGGTGCCCTCAGTGATAGCCAACCTCCGTTTCCTGAGGAGCCACTTCCAGAGATAGATGGAATAGTGTTCAGGGCCTAACTTGCTCAACTGCCCCAATGCCCTGGGAGCCACCCTTTCTCTCGAGGGATACAGTTCCCTCTATTGGATGGCATTAGTCCTCCCCAGGATGTGGGTCCACCCCCACTCTCACTACTTGGGTTTCTACCCCATGGTGTCACCCACTCTGGCAGAATGAGCATTTAGACATTCCCCAGGAGCCCGTCCTGCATCAGACCCTCCCCTCCGAGCATTCTAAACAGGTAACCCTCTTTATTATATTTTGATATGATTTTCTCGGCATTTTACTCTCCACCAACACCTGACCCTCTCCTGGTTCGTATGCTACCCCTCCCTCCCCCCACTTTTGGGCAACGTTACCCACCCGTCCCTCCCCAGCCACCCTCAAACCCGCAAAGCCCCAAGCAAAGGCAACCCCTTGCCCCCCTTTTATCTCTTCTTTGTGTTCATACTTACCACCATCTCGTCTTAAATTCCACCCCTGCAGACATCGGCTCATATCCTTCCTCCACCCTCCGATTTCCTGCAAGCCTATCGTTCAGTCTCTTGCTATCTAGGGCAGCTTGTTTATTTCATATCATTGAGGTCATGTAGTATTTGTCCTTCAATGTCTGGGTTGCTTCACTCAACATAAGGTTCTCAAGATTGATCCATGTTATCACATGTGTTTGTAGTGTGTTTGTTCTTACAGCCGAGTAGTATTCCATTGTGTGTATATACCACATTTTATTGATCCACTCGTCTGTTGATGGGCATTTGGGTTGATTCCAACTTTTGGCAATGGTGAACAATGCTGCTATGAACATTGGTGTACATATATTGGTTTGTGTTCTTGTTTTCAGTTCTGCTGGGTATATTCCCAGCAGTGGTATTGCTGGGTCATATGGCAAATCTATGGCTAGTTTTTTGAGAAACCGCCATACTGTTCTCCAGAATGGTTGGATCCTTCTGCATTCCCACCAGCAGTGGATGAGTGTTCCCCTTCCTTCACATCCTCTCCAGCACTTGTATTCTTCTGTTTTTTTCATAGCTGCCAATCTTATGGGTGTAAGATGGTATCTCATTGTGGTTTTGATTTGCATTTCCCTGATAGCTAGAGATTTGGAACATTTTTTCATGTGCTTTCTTGCCATTTGTATTTCTTCTTCGGAGAAGTGTCTGTTTAAGTCTTTTTCCCATTTTTTAAATGGATTGTTTATCTTTTTATTTTCAAGATGTAGGAGTTCTTTATATATGCAAGTTATAAGTTTCTTATCAGATATATGATTGCCAAATATTTTCTCCCACTGTGTGGGCTCCCTTTTTACTTTCTTGACAAACTCCTTTGAGGTGCAGAAGGCTTTAATTTTGAGGAAGTCCCATTTATCTATTAGTTCTTTTGCTGCTCGTGCTTTTGGTGAGATATTCATAAATCCATTACCTATTACAAGGTCCTGTAGATGTTTCCCTACACTGCTTTCTAAGGTTTTTATGGTCTTGGCTCTTATATTTAGGTCTTTGATCCATCTTGAGTTGATCTTTGTATAAGGTGTGAGATGGTAATCCTCTTTCATTCTTCTACATATGGCTATCCAGTTCTCCAGACACCATTTGTTGAATAGGCCACTCTCTCCCAGTTGAGAGGGTTTGGTGGCTTTATCGAATATTATGTGGTTGTATATGTGAGGTTCTATATCAGAGCTTTCAATTCGATTCCATTGGTCTATATGTCTCTCCTTATGCCAATACCATGCTGTTTTCACCACCGTAGCTTTATAGTATGTTTTGAAGTCAGGTAGTGTGATTCCTCCAATTTCGTTTTTCTTTTTCAGTATGTCTTTGGCTATTCGGGGTCTCTTTCCTTTCCAAATAAATTTCATAGTTAGTTTTTCTAGTTCCTTAAAGAAGGCTGCATTGATTTTTATTGGGATTGCATTGAATGTGTAGATCAATTTTGGTAGGATAGACATCTTAATAATGTTCAGTCTTCCTATCCATGAACAAGGAATAGTCTTCCATTTATTTAGGTCTTCTTTGATTTCCTTGAACAATCTTGTATAGTTCTCAGTGTATAAGTTCTTTACCTCTTTAGTTAAATTTATTCCTAAGTATTTGATTTTTTTATTTACTATTGTGAATGGTATTTGTTTCTTGATTTCCTCCTGATCTTGCTCATTATTGGTGTACAGAAATGCTACTGATTTTTGCGCATTGATCTTATAACCTGCGACTTTACTAAACTCATTTATGAGTTCTAGAATCTTCGTTGTAGATCTCTCAGGGTTTTCTATGTATAGGATCATGTCATCTGCAAATAATGAAATTTTGACTTCTTCCTTTCCAATTTGAATGCCTTTTATTTCTGGTTCTTGCCTCAGTGCTCGAGCAAGTACTTCTAAGACAATGTTAAATAGGAGCGGCGACAGTGGGCATCCTTGTCTTGTTCCTGAGTTTAGAGGGAAGGAGTCTAGGATTTCTCCATTGTAAACAATATTGGCTTTAGGTTTTTCATATACACTCTTTATCATGTTCAAAAAATTTCCTTGTATTCCAATCATTTGGAGTGTTTTTATCAAGAAAGGGTGCTGTATTTTGTCAAATGCTTTTTCTGCATCAATAGATATAATCATGTGATTTTTTTCCTTCAATCTGTTTATATGGTGTATTACGTTGATTGATTTTCTTATGTTGAACCATCCTTGCATACCTGGGATGAATCCCACTTGGTCGTGGTGTAATCAGCACCCCTTTGGCTGACTGATATACTAACCTTATGAAAAACATAAATATCAATATAGAAGAAGGACAATGCACCCCAAACAGAATAAATACACATAGACCTACAACAAAACTCCTACTATTCAGAATGACACATATCAGTGATAGAAGATTTTGAAAGCAGCAAGAGAAAAGCAAAGCATCACATACAAAATGGTATGATGTATTTAAGGTATTGACAGAGAAAAACTGCCAGCCAAGAATTCTGTGCTCAGAAAAGCTGTCCTTTGAAAATGAAGGAGAGTTCGAAGTCTTCACAGACAAACAAAAACTGATAGAATATGTTACCAAATGAGTGCTGCATCATGAAAGGAAAAAACAAGGGCAAGAGACTTAGAGAAGGGTGTAGAAAGGAAGATTATTAAAAAGAGTAAAAAAGACAATAGTATGATATGACAACCGAAAGCCGAAGGTCAAAATGAAGTGAGTAATGCCTTTACATTGAATGTTAACAGCTTGAACTCCCCAATTAAAAGACACAGACTGATAGAATGGATAAAAAATATGAGCCTTCTATATGCTGTCTACAAGAAACTCACCTCAGATACAAGGACACAGGTAGGTTAAAAGTGAAAGTTTGTAGACAGATATTCCACACAAACAGTAACCAAAAAAAGGGCTGGAGTGGAAATACTAATATTGGACAAAATAGATTCTAAATGCAAAACCATTATAAGGGATGAAGATGATAGTTACATATTAATAAAAGGGGAAATTCAACCAGAAGAAATAACTATTCTAAACATTTATGAACCTAATCTCAGTGCCCCAAGGTACATGAGGCACACACTTACAAAGCTGAAAGACTAAAAGGAGAAATAGATGTCTCTACAATAATAGTTGGAGACTTCAATACACTACTCTCAGTATTGGACAGAACATCTGGACAGAGGCTAAACAAGGAAGCAGAGAACTTGAATAATATGAAAAATGAACTAGAACTAACAGACTTCTATAGAGCACTGCACTGTCAACAGCAAGACATACATCCTTTTCAAGTACTCATGGATCCTTGTCCAAGATAGAGCATATGCTGTATCAAAAGACATCTCAATAAATTTAAAAAGATTGAAATTACACAAAGGCTTTCTCTGATCATAATGGAATAAAGGTGGAAATCAATAATGGATGGAAAAAGGGAAAATTCATAAATATATGGAGATTATACAACACAATCTTAAATAATTAGTGGGTCAAAGAAAAAATTGGAACAGAATTCAGCAAATATCTTCAGATGAGTGAAAATGAGAACACAACATATCAAAACCTATGGGACACCACAAAGGCAGTCCTTCGAGGGAAATTTATAGACCTTGTATTAGTCAGCTAAAGGGGTGCTGATGCAAAATACCAGAAATTCATTGGTTTTCATAAAGGGTATTTATTTTGGGGTAGGAGCTTCCAGGTACCAGGCCATAAGCTTAAGTTACTTCCTTCACCAAAGTCTATTTTCACGTGTTGGAGCAAGATGGCTGCCGATGTCTGTGAGGGTTCAGGATTTCTGGGTTCCTCTGGGCTCAGCTCCTCTGTTTTCTCCACAAGGTCAGCTATGGACTATGAGGCTCTCTGGCTTTGTCTCTCTCCACAAGGTCAGCTGTACACTATCAGGAGAATGGCTCTGTCTCTCTCCCTGGGGCTCCAGTTTAAGACTTCATCATCAAACTCCAATATCAAAACTCCAACATTAAGAACACTCAACTCTGTCCTTTGCCATGCCTTTTATCTGTGAGTCCCCACGCCCTAATGACATGGCCCAATCAAAGCCCTAATCACAACTTAATCATGCTCAGATACACACCAGATTACAAACATAACCTAATATCTATTTTTGGAATTCATAACTATATCAAACTGCTATAGACCTCAATGCTTACATTAAAAAAGAAGAAATATTGGGAAACAGATGTGGCTCAAGCAATTGGACTCCAAGTGGAGTGCTGGCCTATGTGGGATTGCTAGCCCATGTAACAAGTTGGCCCAAGCAGAGAGTTGGCACAGCAAGATGCTGCAAGAAAAAGAGGCAAAGAGGAGAGACAATAAGAAATGCAGCAGACCAGGGAGCTGAGGTGGTGCAAGAGACTGAGCACCTTTCTCCCACTCTGGAATGTCTGAGGATCAGTTCCTGGTGCCGCCTAACGAGAAGACCATCAGACACAGAAGAATACACAGCAAATGGGCACAAAAAGCGGACAACAAGGCAGGGGGGAGAGAAATAAATAAATGAATAGATCTTTTAAAAAAAAGAAAGAGCTAAAATTAATGATCTAACTGCACACGTGGAAGAACTTGAAAAAGAACAGCAAACAAATCCCAAACTAAGCCAAAGGAAAGAAATAGTAAAGATCAAAGCAGAAATAAATGAAATTGAGAACAATAAATAAATAGAATCAACAAAACCAAAAGTTGGTTCTTTGAGAAGATCAACAAAATTGACAAACCCTTAGCTAGACTGAGAAAGAAAAAAAGAGAGAAGACACAAATAAATAAAATCAGAAATAAGAGGGGGGACATTACCACTGACCCCATAGAAATAAGACAGATCATAAGAAGATACTATAAAAAACTGTATGCCAAAAAACTAAAAATGTATATGAGATGGATGAATTCCTAGAAACACATGAACCAATAACTTTTGAAGAAAAAAAAGACCTCAATAAATCAATCACAAGTGAAGAAATTGAAAGTCATCCAAAACCTCCCAAAGAGGGAAGTGCCTGTGGCTCAATTGATTGGGGTCCCACCTACCATATGGGAGGCCCTGGGTTTGCATCCTAGGGCCTCCTTGTGAAGGCAAGCTGGCCCGCACCCATGGACAGCTGACGGCCCATGTGTGCAGAGAGCTGGCACAGCAAGATGGCACAACAAAGGGAGACAAGCAGACAAGCAGAAGAATGCACAGCGAATGGACACAGAGAGTAGACGGCAAGCAAACCACAAAGGATGGGGGGGATAAATAAAAATAAAAATAAATCTTTAAAAAAAACACAAAACCTCCCAAAGATGAAAAGCCCAAACCAGATGGCTTCCCAGGTGAATTCTACCAGTCATTCAAAGATGGATTGATATCAATCTTGGCTCAATTTCTTCAAAAAAGTTGAACAGGAAAACTCATTCTATGATGCCAACATCACTCTAATACCAAAACCAGATAAAGATACCACAAAAAAATTACAGACCAATATCTCTAATTCATATAGATGCAAAAATCTTCAACAAAATACTTGCAAACAGAATCCAAAGGGTTATTAAAAGAATTATACGCCACGATTGCGATGGTTAGACTATTGTGTCAACTCAGCCAGGTAATTGTGCCCAACTGTTTGGTCAAGAAAGCACTTGGCTAACTGTAACACAAGGGCATTTATGGACTTTAGTCACCATTGGCTTTACTGCAATGGTAAATTATAGATAGCTGATTGTAATTACGTCAATCAGGGCAATTGCCATCAGCAATGAGTGACGCTTAACCCCATTAGTTGAATGCCTTAAAAGGGGAAGTGATTCCAGCATTGAGAGAGAATTTCCCAGCTCATCTTTGGACAACCAACATTTCCCAGAACTCATTAAGAACCTTCATTGGACTTTCATCGGAGCTCCTGTTTGCAGCCTGCCTGCGGAACCTGGACTTGTGCATCCCCGCGGCTGCATGCAAGACACTGATAAATCTCTTACTATTGACAGATATCCCTTGTTGATTCTGTTTCCCTAGAGAACCCTGACTAATATAAAACCCTTTCCACAAAGAAATTCTAGGCGCGAATGGTTTAACTGGTGCATTCTATGAACACTTAGGTAAAAAAAATAATACCAATTCTGCCTAATCTCTTCCAGAAAACTGAATAGAGGAAATAGTCTCTGACTCTTTAAATTAAACCAACATTACCCTGATATCAAAACTGGGTAAAATTACTACTCAAAAAAGAATACTATAGACCAATATCCTTCATAAACATAGATGCAAGAAGTCTCTATAAAATTTTAACAAATCAAATCTAATAATGTATCAAAAGGATAATACATCATGACCAAGTGGGTTTTATGCCAGTAATGCAAAAGAAAATTTAAAACTAGAAAGTCAAGCAATGTAATTCATCATATTAACGAAGTAAAAAAGAAAACCCATATGCTCATCTCAGTAGACCAGAAAAAGCATTTGAAAAAAATCCAACATCAATTTCTGATAAAGGCTCTCAACAAAGATATGACATCAAAAGCACAATCCATACAAGAGCACATTGATTGCTTGGTTTTCTTCAAATTTAAAACTTCTGCTCTTTGAAAAACATTGTTATGAAAATGAAAAGATAAACTACATACTGGGAGAAAATATTTGCAAACCATATATCTCATAAAGTACTTGTATCCAGAATATACAAAGTACTCTCAAAACTCAGTTAACAATAGGGTGGTATATAATAGAGTTATATGTGGGAATCCAGATTTTATGCATGAAAAATAAACACAAAAACTCAGGTATAGTAGAATAAAAATCCCAATAAAACTGAACAAAGGAATTGAACAGACACTTCATCAAAGTAGATATATGATTGGTAAAGGAAAAAATAAAAAGAGGCTCAACATTATTAGTCATTAGGAAAATGCAAATTAAAACCACAATGAGATATCACTACACATTTATTAGAATAGCTAAAATAAAAAAGGTTAACCATACTAAGTGTTGGTGAAGATGAGGTCCAACTGGGACTTTCATACACTACTTGTCAGAATGTAAAATGGTCCAAACACTTTAGAAAGTAGGCATTTTATTTAAAACTTAAGCAAGATAGACAATATGACCTAACCATTCCATTCTTAGGTATGTACCCAAGAGAACTGAAAACATATGTCTTTACAAACATTTTCACATGAATGTTCATAGTAACTTTACTTGTAATAGTCAATAAACAACCCAAATATACCTCAACAGGAGAAGCAATAGATAAATAAAATGTAATATATCCATTCAATGGAATATTACTCAGTAATATAAAGGGATGAAATATTGATACTAGCAATGATGTTAATTAATATCAAAATAATTATTCTGAGTGAAAACCAGCCGCTCATAATTGTCCATGCTACAAGATTACATTTACTTAAAACTGGAAAATGCAAAGTCATAGTCATAGTGACAGAAAACACATCGGTGGTTGCATGGGGATGGCACAGAGGGCAAGGAGGTATGGGAGGAAAGGATTAAAAATAGACAAGAGAAAACTTTTGGGGGTGATGTACATATTCATTATTTAATTATGATAATTTCACTGGCGTATATATATATATATATATATGTTAAAATAATATGTGTGAATGAAATATGTGCAGTTTATTGCATGTAAATTATTCCTCAATAAAGTTGTTGAAAAAAGAAGCACAAAGAAATAGGCATTGAACATTTGGATGGAAGACCAGAGAGAGAAAAGAATGGGCATTCAAAAAGAAACCATACCCATAATTTATTGCTAAATTTCAAAACAATTATAGCTATCAAAAGAAGAATGTAAGTTGCATGTATAGTATTAATAGTTACTAATATAATTTGTGTCAAATATCATATTTTCCATATTAATAAAATAACTCTTTGAAGTGCATACCTCTTATAAATCTTAAGTCTAGCATGATGTACCTGCTTATTATGCAGTTGAAACTTGCTAATTTGTCACATTTTGCTCCTAAAGCATCTGGAGTTCTGTATTCACTGCATAATTCATTAGCAAGGGGAATATTTAAAGGTTCCTTCTTAAGGGAGCAGCCAAATCTTTGAAATTCGACCAGATCAAACTCTCAAGCAGGGCTCTGTGTTCCAGTGGTGTTATGTGCTTTCCTCACACTATCCCTTTGAAGTAATTCTTATTATTCCCATTTTCAAGTGAGAAAACTGAGGCTCGTGAATACTAATTTTTTCTGGTTCACCCATGAGCCCAGAGGACATCATAAAGCCCTGAACTAGAGAGGCTAAATTGTAAAGCCTAGAGATTAAGGGAAAGAGAGTAAAAATTAATGTTTATTGAAGACCAGGCCCTGCCATAGGCTCTTTATCCATGTTATCCGATTTAATGATGATAATAATTCTGAAAGTAGATTTCGTTATTCCTGACTCACAGATGGGGAAACCATGCAAGAAATGGGTCAGTGCTGGTGAGTCACTGAGAAGCCCCAGACAGGCAGATGGGTTTCAGAAGCAGAAGAGTTGGGGGCCAGGGAGATGATAAAGGTGCACAGCCTAGATCCAAGAGTCCAGATTCTATTTGCCAGAATAGATGGTTTGTCTGTACCTGCTTTTTATTTCCATTCAAGACCCTTGAGTGCATCCTCCTCTATTTTTTAAGGGGATAATGGCAGTTTCTGACAATTCTCTAATTGGTGATAATCCATGATTGGACTTGGACCAGATCTCTTTACCTTCTCTGGGTTCTTTGCCACAAACCTACCTTAGCTAAACCCCAGAACAGGGGTACTACTCTTTAGTGTTCACCCTATCCATGTCATCCCATGGCAAATTATTTGTATGCAGTAATTCCAGCATCTTGGATTTATTTAGATTTTGTCCAAGGACAAGAGAAAATAAAAATCTTTGAAAAGAATATCCAAGAGAATTTTACCTTAGTGCTTAAGTTGGAAGATTATCTCCAAAATAGTAAAGTGTGTGGTTGGCAATGGGAATTTACAGCATATTAAAGGGCACTGCTTGCTTAGAGTTCACTTCACCTGAGAGGGGTTTTGAAGCAAAAATAAAATTGTTTGGGTTCAGTTTTGTTGATCATTAGAAAAAAAAACTAACACACATATATTTCAGAAATCCAAGTGATAAGGGGACAAACTTATAAAGCTGAAACAAAAATAACAGTATTTTTTCAATGTCTACTAAATTCCAGGAAGTTAGATATATTCTCTTGATTAAGGTTATGAAGTTCAGAAGGGTCATGTAACATCTTCAAATTAAAATAAAAGTTCAAACCTGGCTTTGTTTGGCATGAAATTCCACACCACACCATCACACTATTACGAAGAAAAAGGACTACTTCTGTTCTATTTCACCTTTCCTGAGTAGACATGTTTCAGGGGATGTGAACTGAACTGGTGTGTGGCTGAAACTATAGGAAATTTGCTGGTTAGAAAAGATTATCAAATACTGCCTCTAACCTAAATTAGCAGCAGGGCTCTGAGAGAAACCACTTATATATTTATGCTTTGAGTCTCCTTTCCTCATCTATAAATTTGGTCTAATGGTGGATGTTGTGAAAATATGAGCATTGAAATATATTCTTGTCCTTCCAGGAAACTATATGATGTGTTGGGCCACCCATAGTGAGATAGGTATCACACCTTGATTTAGCCCTGAAGGAGAAGTTACCCAACTGCCCTGTGTGGGATTTAGGGTCTGAGGGGCTTTGCCTGGTTTCAGCCTTCAAGACACTTCTCTCTTCACACAGTAGTCAAGGCCTGTCCCAGAACTCTGGTAGATTGGCTGGGTTTTTCCCACCTGTTCATAGATTTAACATCAATATTTTCTTTTTTTTTAACTTTATTGTAGTAACAAACATGCAACTTAAAATTTACCATTTTAATCACATTTCAAGTGCACAGTTCAGTAGAATTAATTACATTCATAATATTGTGCTACCATCACCAATATCCCACTTTTTCAACACCTCAAACAGAAACTCTTCACCTGTAAGCTATAACTTCTTCCCACCCTTCACTTCACCAGCCTCCCCTCAGTCCCTGGTAAACTGTAAATTTCTATCTGTCTCTATAAAGTTTACTTTTATGTATTTTATATAAGCAAGATCATAAAATATTTGTTCTTTTTGTGTTTGGCTTAGTTCACTCAACATGATGTCTTTAAGGTTCTTCCATGTTGTAGTATACATCAGAACTTCATTCCTTTTTTTGAGCTGAATAATATTCCACTGCATGTATGTACCATATTTCATTTATCCATTCATCTGTTGATGGACACTTGGGTTGCTTCACCTTTTGGTTATTGTGAATAATGCCACTATGAAGTTTGGTGTACAAATATTTCTGTGAGTCCCTGCTTTCAATTCTTTGGGTATATACCTAGAAGTGATATTGACAGTAATTTGATTTTCGACTTTCTGAGGAATTACCAAACTAATTTCCACAGTGGCTGCACCATTCTCTAGTGCCACTAACAATGTATAAGGATTCCTACTTCCCTGCATTCTCACCAACACTTATTATTTTCTGTCATTTTTTAAAAAATAGTAGACTGTGTAAAGTGTTATCCTCTTGTGGTTTTTATTTGTGTGACCCTGCTGACCAAAAATTTTGAGCAAATTTTCATGTGTTTATTGGCCATTTGTATATCTTCTTTAGAGAAATGACTATTCAAGTCCTTTGCCCATTTTAAAATTGGGTTGTTTATCTTTTTGTTGTTGAGTTATAGAATTTCTTTATATATTCTGGATATTAAACCTTTATCAGATATATCATTTGCAATTATTTCTCCCATTCAGTATGTTATCTTTTCACTTTCTTGACCAGTGTCCTTCGGCATACAAAAGTTTTTAATTTCGACAAAGTCTATTTTATCTATTTTTTCTTTTGTTGCTCAGTATTTATTAAAATTTTTACATGAATTATCTCATTTCATCCTTATTGTAATTTGATGAGATGAGCAATGTTTCAGGTGTAATAGGCAGAGAGAGGTAGAGTCATTTCCCTAAGGTCACATAGTTAGTAGTGACAGAACCAGGATTCAATCTTAAAGCAGGTCAGTCCAGCTTTAAAATCTAACCCCAGCCACCATGTCAGTGTTTCTGAAAGTGTGGTTATATTAGTAATAGGAATTCCACAGTGAGGTCATCTATGGGTGCTCCCTAATCACACAGATTCTTAGGCCCCTCTCAGTATCTTAGCAGTAACATGGGACCAGCTGTGCTTGACAGGATGAAGACCATGATGCTCTTCATGATGCCCTGCTCCTTGCCTGGGTTTCCCAGATGTGCCTGCCCCTGTCTCCTTTCTCCCCTGCTGCTCTTACACACACCTGCTGGTTGCTCTCTGCTGGCTCCCCCTGGTGCTATCAGCTTGTTGGGCACACATCTTTTAACCCTTTCCTATTTATACGAGTTCTCCCTTGTCAGCTTCTGGGGCCAATTCCTTATGTTGGTTCCAGATCCCTAAGGTATGGCAAGCACAATCTTATAAAAATAAGGACTATACATCTCAGCAAATAGGATTGGCTGGGTGTTGAGCTGTAATGAACTGTTGCGACCACTATGTTTGGGCACCAGAACCCAGCAAAGAATAGCAAGTGAACTCTGGTGCCAGGCACTGTGTGTAATGCTGCATACACATGAATCCATTTAATCCTCTCCAAACATGCCACAAGGTAGTTTTCATTATTTCCATTTGAATAAAGGATGACCATGAAGTTAAAGCAGTAAAATAATTTCCCAACATGACATGGGGTGTCTGATATGGTCCATTTGCCTCCTCTCCAGATTCACTCTCCTCCTTGATCTCTGTCCCCAAAGCTGACCAGTACAACCACATCAATGGTCTCTTTGTGCATTATACTTTCAGGCCCAGAGTAGTAACAGCCACACCATTACTGTACTAGCCTATGTGGTTCCCGTATACTCTTCCCACACCTTTAAAAAATTGTTCCCTTGTTGAATCATCTTGAAATTATCCTAATTTGAGTGAGCCATATGTTTCCTGCTGGGACCCTGACTGATACACATGGTTACTGAGTGATTGAGGTGGTAGTGGAGGCCAAGTCTAATCTGGCTCCAAAGCCTACTTTTCCCATTATCCTATTCTTAAATCTTCACATCCCACGAGAGCTGATTTTTAAAAAACACCACTATTCATGCTCACTCATTTCAATTAAATGAATATTAACAGAGCATCTTCTATGGCTGGGAATCATCTGGAATCACAAACAAGTTGCCGAAACTTTCTGAGCTACTTTCTTTTCCATATCTATGAAGTATGGAAAGTGTTATCTACTTCAACAGTTTGAAGTTGGGTGGACCCCAGAAAATCCTGTTTTTAAAGCTAATCCATTCCTGTGCATGTAAACCTATTGTAGGTGGGATCTTTTGATTAGATTCAGTTAAGGGAACTCCTTTTTTATTAGATCACTTCAGTAGGGCATGACCCAGGGTGGGTCTTAATCTTTTTACTGGAGTCCTTTACAAACAGAGGACTTAAAAAGCTACAGACACATAAAAAAAGCTGAAGAGACAGAAAGAAACCTCCAGAAGTTAAAATCAATGAACCCAGGAGAGGGAAAAACCACAGACGGAGTAGCCAAGTCCCTGATCGCCCACAGCTGCAGCTCGAGAAAGGGTGTCTGATGATGCCTTGATTTTTGGACACTTTCATGGCCTCAGAACTGTAAGCTTTTAACCTAATAAATTCCTATTGTAAGAGTCAACTCATTTCTGGAATATTGCTCCCAGCAGCTTTTAGCAAACTAAAAATCTACCAAATTGTAAAATGGTTCTTGACATAATATAATAGTGTCTCAAAGACATGTCAGGAAAAGAATGTTACTCATTGTAGTTTCTCTCAGAACATTCTATAGTGTCCGGTATATAGTAGAACTCCAGTAGAGTCATTCAGTCATTTGAATGATTGAATATATTACATGGATGGGTGGATGGATGTTTGGATGGATGGACAGACTAACATATGGAACATGGCTGGGATTTTTATATCTAGACATGCTAGAAACATGAACTATGTTGACTTCCTCTTCATCCCTACTCCTGTTTGGTAAATTCTCTTTCCATTTCAAGACTGAAAAGTCTGGGAAGCAGGACAAAGCCCAGCTCTGCTACACTAGCCCAAGGGTCACCATCCTGAAAATGAGTGGACCAAGTCTGTACTTACACAAAGAACTTTATATTTATTTTTAAAAAGTATCAATTGTTTTCAAATACTTGGAAAAAGTCTCAGAATATGCTTAAATACTCAATAACTTCCAAAGCAGCATTTTAATGAATTAACAGAAAATGCAAATTGATCAATAGCATATAGATTTAATTTATCCTTAAGGACACGCATTTAAACATATAAAGGAAAATGTATCTTTTGACACATATTCTGGATTTTGTCCAGTGTAGAACATTTAAAACAAATTTTCAAGTTTTAGATGAATTCAGATCTTTGGTATACTTATCTGGTCTTCATTGGAAGATGCAGATGAAAGGTTATTTTATTTTAAAAATGGAATTCTCAAAAGGGGTTAGGAATTGGGAAACCAGAAATCCAGTTGCAGCAGGCCATTTATATATGACTTTGGTAAAGCTGCTAACCTCTGAGATTGGCTTGTGTTTCCCACTTCTGAAAACAGGATAATACCTTACATGCTTCACCTGATTTCTGTGAGGATCAAATGAGATGATTTATTACATAAATCTCAGTAACTAGTGAAGTATCACACAAATTAAATAATTATTTAGTGTCATGCATACACTACACACTTTGAAAATATTTGTTCTTCACATAAATATTGATTTTAATTATGAAAAAATCACCTATTTTCTTTTCCTTCATGTATTTTGCTTTCCCTTCTATCATCACACATTCATTTTACAGTTCCTTTGACTTTCACCCATTTGGCTTAACTGCACATGGATACTTGTTGCTGCTTTTTTTTTTTTTAAGATTTATTTTATTTATTTCTCTCCCCTTCTTCCCCACTCCATTGTCTGCTCTCTGTGTCCACTCGCTGTGTGTTCTTCTGTGTCTGCTTCCATCCTCGGTGGCACCAGGAAACTACTTCTCTTTTTCTTTGCATCATCTTGTTGCATCAGCTCTCCCTGTGTGCAGCGCCATTCGTGGGCTGGCTGTGCTTTTTTTTTTTTTCAAGCAGGGCACACTCCTTGCACGTGGGACACCCCCACACACACAGGAACGCCCTGCATGGCATGGCACTCCTTGCACATGGCAGCTCTGCGCGTGAGCCAGCTCACCACAGGGGTCAGGAGGCCCTGGGTATCGAAACCTGGACCCTCTTATATGGTAGGCAGACACTCTATCAGTTGAACCACTTCAGCTTCCTTGTTGCTGCTTTTTTATGTGAGTTTTTTACAGACTCCCAGATTCCCTGGAAGGAACATTAATCAATTTTTCTTTAGTTAACACAAAGAACTTCCAATGTTATCCTCCAAACATAGTTTACTAAAATATATTCTGCATATGCAAATTCATAGAGATGGAGAGTGGATTACAGGTTACAGGTTACCAGGGGACTGGGGAGTTATTGTTTCTGTTTGAGGTGATGAAAATGTTTGGATGATAATATTCACAATATTGTGAATGCTGTTAATACTGCTGAATTTACACTTGAAAGCAGTGAAAATGGGAAAATTCTGAGTTTATACATGTCATTACAACTAAAATTTTAAATATATATATATTATGCCAATAATCTTTGTTGATCTGCTCTGGTCCAGAGTAGAATACACTGCATGTACCTGTCCCCAGCTGCCCCAACCTGTTCAAGGACATTACATCGTGCTATATTGATTTATCTTTGCTGATGCAGTGGCAGAATGCTTTGACGTAAAGTAATCTAAGATGTGAAAGGCAGCCATTCAAGAATTCCAGAAGCTGTTCTCTCTGGCACACTTTGTTTTCTCCCTTTCTAACCCCAAAGACAAAATCTTCATCCTGTGGTTATTTTTTCTGGAGTGTGTCTCTGCCACATCTTGACTCTTTCAGTGAAACATTTTTATTTTAAAATAATTTTAGCTATAAAGAAAAGTTGCAAAAATATTTTTAAAAACAATCCCATATGCCCTTCACCCAGCTTCCACTAATGTTAACTTCTTTCATAATAAAAATACAATTATCAAAACCAAGAAATTGACATTGGTATACTAATATTAACTAAACTATATATTTTATTTGGAAATTACCAGTTTTCCCACTACTGTCCATTTTATTTTCCATGATCCAAACAAGTCTCCCAAATGGCATTTAGTTATCATGTCTCCTTAGTCTGTTCTAATCTGTGACAGTTATTTATTCTTTCCTTGTCTTTCATGACCTTGGCACTCTTGAAGAGTACTGAACAGTTATTTTGCAGAATATCCCCCAATTTGGGTTTCTCTAATGTTTTCTCATCATTAGATTGAGGGTATTTGTTTTTGGCAAGAATATTACAAAATTTATGTTTTTCCCTTTTAGTACTTTATACCAGGGGGTACATGACATTGATATGTTTTATTATAGGTGATGTGAACTTTGTTAACTTGGTTAAGGTGCCCTCTGATGTATTTCTCTACTGTAAAAACTACTTTTTTTCACTTTGTAGTTAATAAAAGAGAGATACTTTTAAGCTATGAAAATATCCTGTTTCTCCTCAAACTGTTATTGCCTAATTTTAGCACCCACTGATGGATATCTTGCCTGCAACAATTATCACTGGTGTTTCACTGGTAATTTTGTATTTCCCTTGTTTCTTCTACATTTAATACTGGAATTCTTCTTTAAAGAAGAGCTGTCTCTTTCCCTCTTTTTATTTATTTATTCAACCATTTCTTTGTATCCATATGAACTCATGGATATTTATGTCATTCAGCGGATTATGATTCAATATAATTGTTATTTATTTTGTTATTCAAATTGCTCCAGCTTTGGCAGATGGGACTCTTTTAAGGTTGGTTCCTGTGCTCTGTTAACAAGTCCCATACTTTTTAAAAGAACTTACTTGTTTTCTGGCATGAAAGATCTCCAGGCTCATCTTGTGCTTTCTTTTCCCATCCTTAGAATCAACCATTTCTCCTAGGAGACCTTGTTCTTTTGATTATGGAATGATGTTTTAGAAACCAAGATCTAGGTACTAAGGTGTGCCACTAGTAAAGCAAGGAAATATATGTTTGTATACTAACCCATGTATATAAAAAACTCATGAGTTTACATTGATAGCTTTGATTCTAATCCAGCACCACAGGATTCATTTAGCTATACTAAAAGGTATCTCATTTTTGTCCTATTTTTCAGCTCCCTAATGACTAATAATGCTGAGCATCTTTTCATATGCTTATTTGATATCCACTATCTTTGTTGAAGGTCAGTTCAGCTGTTTTGATCACATTTTAATTTGGTTGTTTATTTCATTACTGCCGAATTGTGAGAAATTTTATATATCCTTAATAAAAGTCCTTTGTCAGAAATGTGATTTGCAAGTATTTTCACACAGTGTGCATCTTTTCTTTTCATTCTCTTAACAATGCTTCTCACAAAGAAAACGTTGAACGGCCTTTGAATCTTTGTTAGAAATCAGTTTATGAATGTATGTGCACCTAACAACAGAGCCTCAAAATATAAGAAGCAAAAATGGAAAGAACTGAAGGAAAAAAGGAGACAAATCAACATTAGTAATCAAGAGATGTCAAGACTCTACTTTCAATAATGGATAGAACAACTAAGCAGAAGAACAACAAGTAAATAGAAGTTGAACATTACTATAAACCAAATAGGTATAACAGACATCTATAGAACAACCCACCCAACAACAGCAGAACACACAATCTTCTCTAGTGTACATGGAACATTCTCCAAAATAGACAATATGCTAAGCCATAAAACAAGACTCAAGTATTGAAATCATACGAAGTACTTCTCTGACCACAATGGAATGAAATTAGAAATCAATAACAGACAAGAAGTTTAAGGAATTCACAAACATGTATAAATTAAACACACACTCCTAAATAATCAAGGTATGAAAGAAGTGGAAAAGGAGATTAGAATATACTTTGTTGTGAATGAAAATGAAGACACAACATACAAAAACTTATAGAATGCAACTAAAGCAATGCTTAGAAGGGAATTTATACCTACAAACACCTATATTAAAGAGGGGGAAACATCTCAAATCAATAATGTAACCTTCCACTTTAAGACAATGTAAAGAAGAGCAAACTAAACCCAAATCAAGGATAGAATAGAAATGATAATTATTAAAGCAGAAATTAATGAAAGAAAGAATGGGAAAACAATAGAGAAAAACCAATGAAACCAATATTTGGTTCTATGAAAAGATAAATGAAATTGACAGAACTTTAGCTGCACTGACCAAGTTAAAAAGAAGACTAAATTACTGAAGTCAGAAATAATAGAGAAGATGTTACTACAAAAGTAAAATGACTTTAAAGAAATAATATGAGCAACTGTATGCCAAAAATTAGTTAAGTCAGATGAAATGGACAAATCCCTAGAAGGACAAAAAGTAATTTTTGCTGACTAATGAAGAAGTGGGAAATCTGAATAGACCTATAACAAGTAAAAAGGTTGAATTACAATTCAGTAAACTACCCTCAAAGAAAACCCCTGGCACAGATGACTTCACTGCTTAATTCTACCAAACACTGAAAGAAGATTTAATACCAATTCTTCACAAACTCTTTAAGAAAAATAGAAGAGGAGGGGACATTTCCTGACTCATTCCTTGAGCATGCCCTGATACCAAAACTGGATAAAGACATCACTAGGAAACAAAACAAAGTGACCAATATTTATGTATATTGATGCAAACATCTTTGACAAATACTAGCAAACTAAATACAGTACCATATAAAAAGGATTCTGCACCATGACAAAGTAGGCTTTATTCCATGAAGGCAAAGTTGGTTTAACATACAAAAATCAATTAGTTAATATACTGTATCAATGGAATAAAGAACAAAACCACAAGATTGTTTCCACAGATGTAGAAGATAATTTTTAAAAATCCAACAACCTTTAATTATTAAAAAAAACACACACACACAACATTAAGCAAACTACGAATAGAGGAGAATGTCTTCAATGTGATAAAAGGCATCTATGAAAAGCCCACAGCTAACACCAAACTTAATGGTGTAAGGACAAATGCTTCCCCCCTAAGATCAAGTACTTGACAAGGATGTCTGCTCTCACCACTTCTGTTCAACATTGTACTTGAAGCAAGAAAATGAAATAAAAAACATTCAGATTGTAAAAGATGAAATGAAACTGTCTCTGTTCAAAATAACATGACCTTGTACATAAAAATCATCCAAGGAATCCAATAAAAGAACTATTAGAATTAATGAACAAGTTCATCAGAATTGCAGGATGCAAGGTCAATAAGCAAAAATCAATAGTATTTTGAAATGAATAATCCAAAAATGAAATTAAGAAAAGAATTCCATTTAAACTAGCATCAGAAAGAATAAAATACTTGGGAATAAATTTAACAAAAATATACAAAATGTACACACCGAAAACTAAAGAAAACATTATTGAAAGAATTAAAGAAGACCAAAATAAATGGAAAGGCATCCCATGTTCATGGATCAGAAGACTAAATTTTGTTAAGATGGAAATACCCACCAAACTTACCTACATATTCAACACAGTCTTCATCAAAATTCAAGCTGGCCTCTTTGCATAAACTGACAAGCTGATCCTAGAATTTATTTGGAAATTCAAGAAACTCATGATAAAAAAAAATCTTGAAAAAGAAGAGCAAAGTTGGAAGACTCACACTTATCAATTTCAAAACTTACTACAAAGCTCCTGAATTTGAGGCAGTATGGTACTGGAATAAAGATAGCCATATAGAACAATGAAATGGAATTGAGAGTCTGGAAATGAACCCTCACATCTATGGTCAATTGATTTCCAACAAGGGTGTTAAGAACAAGACAGTGGGGGGAAGCATAGTCTTTTCAACAGATGGTACTGGGAAAACTGAATATCTGCATGCAAAAGAATGCTATTAGACCTCATCCTCACATCATATATAAAATTAGCTCAAAGTGGGTCAAAGACCTAAATATAAGAGCTAAAACTAAAAAACTTTTTTTAAAAAATAGACATAACTCTTCATGACCTTGGATTCAAATAATAGTTTCTTAAGTATGACATGAAAAGAACAAACAACAAAGAAAAAAACAGGTAAATTGGATTTTATCAAAATTAAAAACTTTCATGCTGCCAAGGACAGCATCAAGAAAGTGAAAGTGCAATCCACAAAATGGGGAGAAAATTTTGCAAATCATATATCTGATAAGAGACTTGTCTCTAGAATATATAAAGAATTGTTACAGCTCAATAATAAAAAGCAAAACACCCAGTTAAAAATGAGCAAAGCATGCCCCAAATAATAAATACAAACAGCCAATACAAATGGCTAATTAGCACATGAAAAGATTCTCAACATCATTAGCCAAGTGCAAATCAAAACCACAATGACATACCACTTCGTAACTACTGGAATAGTAATGATCAAAATGACAGATAGTAAAAATTGTTGGCAAGGATGTAGCAAAATTGGAAACTTCATACACTGTTTGTAGAAATGTAAAATAATGCAGCTGTTTTAAAAAGTCTTGCAGTTCTTCCAGAGGTTAAACATGGAGTTACTATTTGACCCAGCAATTCTGCTAATGGTTATATACCCAAGAGAAATAAAATATATGTCCACATAAAATCTAATACTCAAATATTCATAGGAATATTATTATTTAATAATCTTAGGGATTTTTTTTGTATCTTTCTATGATTGATTTCTAGTTTAATTCCATTATCATTAAAAGGCATTCTTTGTATGATTTCTTTCTTATTCAATATGTTGAGGTTTGATTTGTAACACCAGATATGGTCTGTCTTTGAGAATGATCTATATGCTCTTGAAAAGAATGTGTATCTGCTCTTATTGGTTTGAGTTTCCTATACATGGCATTTAGGTCAAGTTATTTGCTACTTTTGTTCATTTTCATTTTTTCTGTGCTCTTATTGACTTTTTCTGTATTTATTCTATCAATTACTAATAGAAGAAAATTGAAGTCTCCAACCATAATTGTAGTTTTGTCTATTTCTCCTTTCAGTTCTACCAGCTTTGCTTTATGCAGTTTGAAACTCCATTCGGTGCATGTACTTATAAAATTGTTGTATCTTCTTGAATAATTGACATCTTTATTATTATGTTATGTCCCTCTTTATCTCTAATATCCCTTGTTCTGAAGTTTACTTTGATGTTAATATAACTGCCGAGGTTCTTTATTTAGCGTTTGCATAATACATCTTTTCCCAATCTTTTATTTTAACTTGTTTATAGATCTCTATTTTAAGTAGATTTATTACAGCAGCATATAGTCGTGTTGCTTTTTAATTTCATCCAATGTGATAATCTGTCTTTCATTTGGTATATTTAGACCATTCACATTTAATGTGATTGATATGGTTGGAATAAAATATACCATATTGTTAGCTGCTTTTTACTTGTTGTGATTTTCTTTTTTTCTTATTTTTTTCTGCCTTCTCTTGTATTATTTGCATGCTTTTAAAGTTGAGCTTTTTGTATTTCCATTTTTTCTCTACTATTGAATTATTATTTATACATTAAAAATTTTATGGTTGCTTTAGAGTTTACAATATACATCATCAATTAATCAGAATCCTTCTTCAAATAATATTATAATGCTTCTTTTGTAGTATACAGACCTTACAATAATATACTCCCAATTCTACTCTCCCATCTTTTGATTTATGTTATCATACGTTTTACTTTTATATACACCACAAACACAACTTTACTTTAGTCAGTTTACTTTTACAGCAATTAAAAATAATTTTTAAAAGTTTATTTTTACCTTAATTTATTCCATTTCAAGAGCTCTTCATTTCTTTGTGTCTATCTAAACTTGTGTCTGGTATCATATTCCTTGTATTTGAAGACCTTCCTTTCATTTTTGTTGGCAATTAATTATTTTTTGTTTGTTTGTCTGAGAAATTGATTATTTTTCCTTCATTTTGAAAGGTATGTGGGAAGTGGATGTGACTCAACTGATAGAACATCTGCCTACCATATAGGAGGTCCAGGGTTCGGTACCCAGGGCCTCCAGCCCTGTGTGGTGAGCTGGTCCACATGCAGTGCTGCTGCACACAAGGAGTGTTGTGCCATGCAGGGGTGCCCACCGCATAGGGCTGCCCCATACACAAGGAGTGCACACTGCAAGAAGAGCCGTCCTGTGCAAAAAAGTGCAGCCTGCCCAGGAGTGGTGCTGCATACATGGAGAGCTGACACAGCAAGAAGACACAACAAAAAAAGACACAGATTCCTGGTGCCACCTGACAAGAATGCACGTGAACATAGAAGAATACACAGCAAATGGACACAGAGAGCAGACAACAGGGGAGGGGGGGAAGGGGAGAGAAATAAATAAAAATTTTCAAAAAAGAGAGATACTTGCACTTGTTTTAGAAATTCTGGGTTGAAAGATTCATTTTTCTCTTGTAGTTTAAGATTGTCACCCAATGTTTTCTGGTTTATGTGGTTTCTAACAAGAAGACTAGTGTATTTATCTTTCTTTCTCTGTATGTAATGTGTCCTTTATTCCCTAGATGCCTCACAGTTTTCTCTGTCCTATTTTCAGCCATTTATATAATTTTATGCCTAGATAGGTGGTTGTGTTTGTTTGCTTTTTATTTTTTGAGGAGTTTGTTTAAGTTTTGGCATTTATCTTGCTTGTTGTTCCCAGCTTCTTGGATCCATAGTATGGTGACTGTCATTAATTCTTTTTGTCACTCATCTTTCTGTTTCTGTTTTGATCATTTCTAGTGACCTATCTTCCATTTCACTGCTTCTTTCCTTGTCCATCTGAGGTCTACTAATGAGACAAAGATATTCTTTTTTTTTCTTTTTTCTTTTCTTCTTTATTTTCTTTTAAATGTTACATTAAAAAAATATGAGGTCCCCATATACCTCCCACCCCACCCACACCACCCCTCCCACATCAAAACCTCTTCCATCATTGTGGCACATCCACTGCAGCACATGCACAGTGGTCCACATTGTAGTCCACACTCTCCCCCAGTCTACCCAGTAGGCCACGACAGAACACATAATGTCCAGCATCCATCCCTGCAGCACCACCTAGGACAACTCCAAATCCTGAAAATGCCCCCACATCAAAATAGTTTCCCAGTAGAACACCAATAAGTCCACTCTAATCCATACTTTATTCCTCCATCTTGTGGACCTGAGATGGCTATGTCCAGTCCCCGTCTACATCAAAAGGGGGTTTAAATTCCACATGGATGATGGATGTAATTCTCCTGCTTGCAGCTATAGGCACTCTTGACTCCCTGGTGTGGCGGTTGACCCTCTTCACATCCCTGTTAGCTGGCCAGGGTAAGTCCAAGAAACCAGAGGGTAGGAGCTGCAAGTCTGCTGAGGCCCAGGGCCTGGCTGTCACATGGACAGTTCAGAGATTCAGGTCTCCTGAGTATACACCAACCCAAACACCAACCACAGGTCTGGTAAAAGTAACAGAAGAGGCATATGTAGAAAGATTATATCTGAGTCCAACTCCATCACACTCAGGAACACAAACTCCAAAGTAGGGCCAACTGACATGGTTCTGAACTCCAGAGCCATCTGCCTTGACCATAGAACCTGTGGGTCACTGCAACCCTCAGGAGAACCAGCACCTGGGTTTCCATCTACCTTGGCTGTCTCCAGTACCCTGCTGAGGCATGCATAAGCATCACCCCCTGATGACCTCCCAACTCTTTTTTGGAGACTCTTAGCCATATAAACTCACTTTTCCTTTCCATTTCCCCCTTTTTATCCAAAGTCAAAAAGCAGTTTTTTAACACCTGATATTACATGTAGACTGAGATAGTCTGCCGGTCTGAGTTGATCCCTTTGTTCATGGTCTTTTTGTAGTTACATCATCAGCTGGTGCTTGATAGTAATCCCTCAGTGCCAGGGAGGCTCATCCCTGGGAGTCATGTCCCATGCTGGGGGGAAGGCAATGCATCTACATGCTGAGTTTGGCTTAGAGAGTGGCCACATTTGAGCAACATGGAAGCTCTCAGGAGGTATCCCACAGCTATAGGTCTAGTTCATATTTCAGGCACACTGGCTCATAATCAGAGCCACCAGTATCAAGGGCTCATCATTGGACCATCCATCTTTATTGGTCTTTGCCATTGCACTTGGGGGATTGTTGTTGTTCCATTAGGGAATGTGATAGAGCTCCCCTGGTCAGGAATTCAGCACTCTCTCTTCTGTCATTTCCAACTGAAACCACGATAAAAATATCCAAACTTTTCTATGTAACCTGGATACATGCCCTGGAGAACTCCCGCCCAACCATGTGCCCACCACTAATGACACCCCATGCAAGTGCTCCTCCCCCACCATAGTTGAATCTCTCTGTAGTCCAAAACTTCTTCAAAAAGGAAGCCCAATATATTGCCAAGTTCCATTAATAGAAAAATGGAATATAGTGATAGGTTTAAAGGTTAGATATAGAATACATAGAAATTTAGAAAAATTAAATAAAGGAAAAATAAATTGGGGTATCAAAGAAATGAAAAAATGAAAAAGCTTTGTTTTTGACATTTTGCCTTTAATCACTGCTACAGATGTTGCCCTGGATGTACAGTGGCAAGGCAATTTCTTCCATTTCTTCCTCAGTGTATACCTCCTTTCTTTCTTTTTTTTTTCTTGATTATTAAGTTTCTCTTGACATAAGTTTTAGGTCACAGTAATTCACATATACAATATATGGTACTTCCATATATCCAACATCAAACCCTTTGTCCCTTCCCCAACAGTGATCTTTTTACATGTTCATATCATATTTGCTGCAGCTAATGTACAGATATTGAAACAATAGCTTTCAAACATGGTTCCATTTGGGTTTACATCATGGTTTATATTTTAAACTATACAATTTTCTAAATTTTTAATTATCTTATGTTTTACATTATGGTTTACATTTTAGCCTATAGACTTTTATACATTTTTGGTGTAATTTAACATGACCTATATCCATCATTGCATGATCTTGTGGAACACTTCCATTGTCCCACAGTTACCCTGATCCCATGTATTCAACACCTCTTTCCCCCTCCCCTCAGGGCCCACCATGACATTCAATCTTCATTACTTGAGGGACCATATTCAGAGATACTTGCAAAAATGTTGAGGGCTTCACCTACTTGAGTTCCCTAACCCACTGGGAGCCACAGATTCTCTCAAGAGATACAATTCCCTCTGTTTGAGAACATCAGTCCTCCCCAGGATGTGAGTATACCTTCACTCTCATTGTATGGGTCTCCATCCAATGATATAATCCACTATGACAAAATGAGCACTCACACACTCCCCAGAAGCTTGACTGTGTCAGATGTCCCCCCAAACAGGCAAACTTCCATATTACATTCTCTAAAGTGTTTTCTCTGCACCACAATTTCAACCACATACCTGACAATCTCCCAAGATCAAATGTTCCTCCCACCCTCTCTCCAATTTCTTGGGCAATCTGACCCATCCTCCCATCCCTAGCACCCCTAAAACCCATGAAGCCCCACCAAAAGTTATCCCTATGCCCCCATTATATGCCTTCCCTGTACAAATACTTACCTCCAGCTTATCATAGATTTCACCCAAGTAGCTGTCAGCTCACAACCTACCTCTACCCTCCAACTATCTTAAAGTTTATCATCCAGTCTCTAGCTCTCTGACACAGCTTGGTTTACTTATTTCATATCAGATAGGTCATGTAGTATTTGTCCTTCAATGCCTGGGTTGCTTCACTCAACAAAAGGTTCTCAAGATTCATCCATGGTTATCACATGTGTTTGTACTGTATTTGTTCCTATAGCTGAATAGTATTCCATTGTATATACAGACCACATTTTATTTATCCACTCATCTGTTGATGGGCATTTGGGTTGATTCCAACTTTTGGCAATAGTGAATTGTGTTACTATGAACATTGGTGTGCGTATATCAGTTCGTGTCCTTTTTTCAGATCTTCTGGGTACATACCCAGCCGTGGAATTGCTGGGTCATATAGCAAATCTATAGCTAGTTTTTTGAGAAACCACCAAACTGTCCTCCAGAATGGCTGGATCCTTCTGCATTCCCACCAGCAATGGATGAGTGTTCCCATTCTTCCCAAAGGTATTCTTCATCTCTATTATTGTGTTTTTTATTTCTAGGATTTTCATTGAATTCTTTCTTATAGTTTGATCTCTCCACTCAAGTTACTTGCTTTTTCAACTGGGGACTTCAGCATATTTATCATGCCTGTTTTAATTCCATTTCAGATAATTCCAACATCTTTGTTACCTCTGAATCTTGTTCTGTTGATTCCTTTGTCTCTTGCAAATGTTCTATTTTTTCTTGTTTTTTCATTTGCTTCAGAATGTTTAGTTGAAACCTGGATATCTTGTGTAGGAGAGTAGAAACCAAAGTAAATAATTTTTATGCCTGGAAATGTGCATGCCTTTCCTTTTGCTTAGACTTTAGTGCAGAGATTTGAGTTAATTTAGTCAGATATTGATCCAGGTTTGAGGTTTGTCATTGCTTTAATTACCTTCAGTGCACCACAGGCTAAAATTCCTCCACCAGTACCTGTGTTCATGCTTGGGGCTGGTTTTCTAGAAGTGATTTTCTCTGCTACATCAACTTAAGTTTTCCTTTTACACTGTCTGTCTCCACAGTCTTACAGCACTTCTGGCAGTATTCCTCTATTACTTGCTAATTGACTCTTACTACATTGTTATGGCAGCATGGGGGGATATGTATTGTTCTGATTGAGCCTCATTTTCATCCTGGGGAGGACTGATGTTCTCTGTCCTTCAGTGTCTGTTGTGTGGCCTTTTTAGTGCTCAGTGTCTCTGCCATATAGATTGTCACTCATTGTTTTCTGGTTTGCATAGTTTCTGATGAGAAGACTGTAATTGTTACCTTTCTTCCTCTTCATGCAATGTGTCCTTTTTTTCCTGGGTGCCTCAAGATTTTCTCTTTGTCTGTTTTTCAGCCATTTGATAATTTTATGCCCAGGTAGTTTTTTAATCTATTGCTGCCCTTCCCTCAGTGTTATAGGTTAGTTTTTTGTGCTCCCTTCCCCCAGCTGCATTGGATTTTCAACAGTGCTCTAAGGACAACAGTGTCTTTTGCCCTTCCCCACAGAAATTAAAGCTTTTGTTCCAGAGAAGAGACAAAGAAGAAAGGTCTTGGCAGTTTCCTACTCCTTTAGTGATAGCTGCTATTCCTTTCCCATAGGCCTTCAGCAATGAGGAATGTTTTCCTAGGAGTTTCTACAAATGGTGTCCTTGGAGATGTTTACCTTATATCTGCAGCCCCCAGGGTTTCCAAACTCTATCACCAGTACACATTCAGCTTCCACTGATTCTAAGTGGGTTTTCCATGCCAGTGTTCTGGAATGTCTGCCCCAGGTAAGCAAGTGCTTATATGTTGTCTCTCCCTGTAAGTGTATATCTCTCCTTTAATTCATTTCAGGTCATTTGGTTATCCTGCACTCAAAAATTTGTTTGACTTTCCTTTTTTTAAGAGTGGAAATGATTCTCTTTCCAGCTTTCTACATCCTTGCATGGAAATCAGAAATTCCTCAAAGAGATGTCCAAAGACAATGTTTAAGTATCTTCATAGCAAAGAAAGTTGCAACTCCAGATAAATGGTGTTATGGTATGGCATAAATGATTGCTCAGCTCTGCCTGCTATGAAATACAAAATGAAGAGGAGAAGATAATACTAAATACTTATATTCTGGGGAAAACTTTATAGTGTTTTCTTGTCTACCCCTTAAACCCACAGAAATTTCCCTGTGTCTTTGGGCCCTTCCATGACAATAACAAGATCAGAAATTAATTTATTTGTAATTTCGCACAGTGTTTATGCATTTTATTTAGTCCATTGCATTCTAAGGAATTACATCTGCTTCTAATCCTAAGGCAAGTAGGGAAACAGTCATTAAATAATTAAAAGTAATAAGTAAACAAGAGTCTTTTACCACCATGCCTTCAAACAGTTGCAGTTACAGACCCAGCCTGCACTCACTTAATCCACTCAGCAGTCAGTGTCAGACCCTCATTTAGTTACAAGCTAAATATTCTTCCCTCAAAACCCATGTGACTTCATGGTGGTTCCCAAGCATAGCTACACATCAGAATTACTTAATGAGTCCATAACAAGTGTGGCAGATTGAATTAGGTATCCCAATTTAGACATGCTTTTAATTTTAATCCACATTCCTGTGGTTGTGGACCCATTTTAAATAGGATCCTTTGAAGATGTTAGTTTTAGTAAGGTGTGGTGTAACTGAATGAAGATTGGATCTTAATTCAGATTACTGGAATTTTTTATAACCAGAAGAAATTCAGATATAGTCAGAGAAAGCCAGAAGGAGGCTAAATGCTGGAAGTCAATGAAACCTGGAAGAAAAAAAGGAAGAGAGTGATGCCATGTAACATAAGACAGGGATTCAAGCCAAGGAATCCCAAAGATTGTCCGCAGCCAGCACCAGACTGTTACAGACATAGAAGGAAAGCATCACCTTGCTGATGCCTTGAATTTGGACTTCTCCTAGCCTCAAAACCATGAGCCAATAGATTCCCATTGTTTAAGCCAATCTATTACATGGTATTTTTCATAGTAGCTTAGCAGGCTAAGACATTAGGAATTTCATACAGTAGTTCTTGGATGAGGCCTAAGGATCTGTGTTTTTAACAAGTTCTCCAGGTGATCTGAGATAGTGAGCTTGTCTTTGGAACTAGGGAAGTTGGGGACACAGAGACAGAGAAGTGACTCTCAGTAGCAACCTCTCTTGCAGCCTGGATCCATAGATCTTTACTACTTACATGGTTTGCAAATCACAGCCAGAGTTATCTTTACTGGAAATTAGTATATATAGGGCCCATTTCTGTTTCTTCAGCCATGTAGTTTAAGGTCCTGAGTGCCCCTTACATCTGTTTCTACATTGCTGAAAGGAGATCCTGGACTTAACCCCTTTCCAGCCAACATACTCTATCATTATGAGATCTAACATTTTGCCAACATCTGGATTTGTTAGGAAGCCTCCAAGTTGACTCCCAAAGATCCCTGTCTTCTAATATTCACACTTTTTACTACAGTCCCCTCTCACATTATACCATGGTTATTATAACAAATAGTTTATGGTAGGAGTGACAGTATGTCACTTTCATAATTAAGTTATAAAAGACAGCAACCTCTGTTTTGAATAGTCTATCAGATAACTTGCTTTGAAGGAAGCCATGTTGTGAGCAGCCCTATGCAGACACTTACCTGATCCACATTTCATGCTTCAGTCAACAGGCATGTGAATGAACTTGGAAGCAAATTCTCTAGCCTTTTCAGATGCCTGCAGTTCTAACTGACAAGTTGACTGGAACCTCATAAGAGACCCTGAGCCAGAACTGCCCAACTAAGCTGCTCCTGAATTCCAAACCTTCAGAAACTCTGTGAGATAATAAATATTTGCTATTTTAACCTTTTAAGTTATGGAGTAATTTGTTAATGTGTAGTTGTCCTTATTCTCTGCTTGTCCACACCTTCCACACTTCCATCATGCTTCACTTCTCTTTGCCCTAATCCATGCCCCCAGGGCTCCCTTGATTACTGGCTTCTAGTTGGGATCAGCCAATGGTAATCACTGATAGTAAATTGGAAGGTGAGAGGTTAGAGGGGGTAGGAATATCTTCCCTGCCCCTTTTCTGTTTGGGCCACTTTTCTGGTAATGACTATATCCCTCTGTAACCAGGCGGTGGACTTGGCCCAGTGGTTAGAGCGTCTGTGTACCACATGGGAGGTCCACGGTTCAAACCCCGGGCCTCCTTGACCTGTGTGGAGCTGGCCCATGCGCGGTGCTGATGCTCGCAAGGAGTGCCATGCCACACAGGGTGTCCCTCGTGAAGGGGAGCCCTACGCGCAAGGAGTGTGCCCCTTAAGGAAAGCTGCCCAGCACGAAAGAAATTTCAGCCTGCCAAGGAATGGCACCACACACACACACAGATGATGAAGCAAGATGACGTAACAAAAAGAGACACAGATTCCCGTGCTGCTGACAACAACAGAAGCGGACAAAGAACACCCAGCAAATGCACACAGAGAACAAACAGGGGTGGGGGGGGGAGGAAAGAGAAATAAATCTTTAAAAAATAAATAATTAAATGTGATTGGATGCACTTGATAAGGAGAAAAATAAAAACGATCACTAACCTTTGGAGTGAAGTGCACCCCAAAGACTGTATCCAGGGAAAAATGTCCCTTCTTCAACCACCTGATGATGGTCCATAGGTCCCAGAGGTCAGGACTAGGTCATTCACTCAATGAATGTTTTGGTTGGCATCACAAATGTGTTGAGTCACTAAGAAGGCATCAGAAAGATTTGGGGGAATGTACATGCACCAATCATCACTTAGGACAGTGTATGTGCCTCCCTAGGTGAGGCTGTTGTCAATGATGGACAACAGCCTTCTGGAGGTCCTGTATTTCTCAATCAAGTAGGTCAATATTTTTGGTAACATTGTTAGTGATTCTGGTGACTTCACAGATAATTGCAAGGAAAACTTAGGCATTGCACTGAAATCTTCAGTAACTCACTGGGCCATTCCTCCAGGTATACCTGAAGCATAGAACCCATCCCAGAAGGGTGTAAGATTGATTCCAGGTCTTTTAGCTTGTTCACACAGTTCTTTTTTCATCACCTGGTGAGAATGGATGTTTTGCAAAGAGGAGTGCTCTCCCTCAACTACAGATAGTTCTTTTAGTTTGTGAGTGAGGGTGATACATTTTTCAAACTCAAATATAAAAGATAACATTGCCCTATCCAGTGGGCACACAAACAAAATATGAATCCCTTGGGGCTCTCCAGGGTGAAAAATACTTGGATTTTTTATCACTGTTGCTTTCCTGGGTGAAGCTGGCCAAGTAATACCCACCCCATTGAACTGGGGCTGTCAGGTTTCATTATAGTATCTTAGACTCATGAATTCAAGAATAAAAACAGATGTTTCCTTTTGAGAAAGACACACACCCCCTTTTTGAGAGGTATACCAGGTAGGGTGTGTTAACATTGGAGATTTGCCAGAGATCCAGTTTGGGTGGGAACATGTTCCAAATGGCAACAGTAATAACAGGTTTTCCTGAGGATAGGTAACATTTGTAAAAATGCAATGAAACTTATGGGGAAAAGGTGAAAGAATCAATAGTCAAAGGTTACAGCTTTGTAAGCCATAAGTCTGAGCCAGAAAATGCCAAAAATTTTGGATATTGAGGAAGGGATAGGGAGGCAAAAGGGCAGGAAAGGGAAACATAGGGAGAAGAAGCAGTAAAATCAGAGTAAGGATAGGAAACATTTCTATGATCAGCACTTAGCAACAATTTCACAGATATGCAAATTCAGAAATTAGAAGGTAAAAAATGAAAAATAAAACTAGGATGAAAAGGGAGATAATTGGGACAGGGGTTTTGTTCTGTTTTCTTGAGCAGAGACTGTCTTCTATCTTAGGTCATCTGCTGGTTGCAGTTTTCTTGGAAAAGCTCTCCTTTGTATCATCATCTGCTTCAGAAAAATTTCAAGAAGTTCTGATTTAGGTCTCCAGTTAAAGTAGAAGACCAAACCAAGATCTATTACTGTGAAGTGGGTTGTGTTTGAGGTATAGAATCCAGGGAAATATGGGCGCACTATACAATTTATAGCTCTTAAGTCTTGTTTAACACAGTAACCCTTGTTCATTAGGTTATTTTTACTAGGACAGGGAATGAGCAAGCCCTTAGCTATGAAATCTGTAACAAAGGATGGAAGTCCCTCTGGGACTTTGGGTTTTAGGAGATACTGGGATAATTTTGGTAGAGGCATTGAGGGAACTATATTGACTCATAAAGTTTCTATATTCTTTCTACCCCATATCCGTGGATGACTTAGGCTAGAAGACTTAGGTCCTGAGGAAAGCAAATCAGAAAATTGAGTTGATTCAGAGGAGGAGGGGCATTGTGATGCAAGAGTGCAGGGTAGTGAAGGTGTTTTAATTTGCCAAAAGGCTACCGAAGCAAAGTACCAGAAATGGGTTGGCTTTTATAAAGGAGATTTATTTGGGGTAGAAGCTTGGAGTCCCAAGGCTGTGAAATGTCCAAATCAAGGCATCAGTAAAGAAGCTTTCTCAGGGTCCTGCCATGATGGCAGTAGATCTCTGCTGAGGTCTCTGCCTTCTCCTCCAGAATCTACTGTCTCCCAGAGCTCAGCTGTGGGCAACCAGGCATAGAGTTTGTCTTTTCAGCTTTGAGCTGCTCCATGGGCCCAGCTATTGGGGGTCTCTTTCTATGCTTCTGTGCTCTGCTGGTTCCTGACTCCTGGACCTCTCTCAACCCTTAGGGCTTCTCTGTTTTCCTTCAGTCCTCTTTCTCAAATGGAAGAATCAATATGGCGACTTCTTTCTCTGTGTGTGTCTCTGTCTGTGTCTACATTTATATCAGACCCAGCAAGAAGGCAGACACCCAAGCTGGCTCATGCCTCACTGACATAGTCCAATCAAAAGGCCCCACACCCACAGGAATGGATTAGGTCAAAAACAAAATATTTTTCTTTTTGGGATTCATAAAAGAACTCAAAACTGCGACTGAAGGGTAGCCACCATAAAATGATGTGCAGTCATCTGAGTCTGGGAGATTTAAAAAAATGTCCTTCAGGTGCACACCTAATAGTGGCACCTCATTAAACCATAAAACCCCATCCTAATAGGTTTGTGTGGGGGCAAAGGGTTGGGGAAGTGGAAGGAATGAGGAAAAAAGTATATTGAAAAATTAATGATCCCTTGAACATAGGCAGGAAACTGTTGTATGAGCATAGGACCTTTTGTTTCTCTCAAGCTGTTTAAGCTGCAGTGCCATAAATTTTTGGGGTGAGATTTTCCCTTTGTTGATCATGTTATCCTGAAAATGCTGGGCTAAAGGTTGTAACTCATGGATGGGCATGATCTTGTTGTAGCAGAGAGAAGTCGGTATACACAGTACACAGAGAGAAGTACAGTGTACACAGAAGGCCAGGACACAAGAACCTGAGAAGAAAGACTTATTATGACTGGTTGGACTCGACAGACTCCTGTCCTAATAAAAACTGAACCCCAAATAGGATTTTTGGTCCCTTTTATACAGAGGATGTAGGAGTGGGGAGTCAAATGGTGCTTGTATACAAAAGGACTTTTTGTTAGTTTCTTCTAACCTATCTGAGTATCAGATAGGTTATATCCTCCAGGTAAGTTTGAATTAACACATATCCCCCACATTCCAGGTAAGCTTTAATTAACACATTTAGTTTGCATCCTCCCTGAATATCCAAAGCCTACAGAGTTTACATCTCTCAGTTGACTTTCCAGAGAACTAGGCATACTTGGATATAGAATAAGTTTGAATTTATGCACAGGCTATATTAATTCCCCCCTTCGATGCCTACTTAAGGTTATTAATCTTCAGCATCACTCTTGTCAGAATCTCTCTGGACTGACTCGTATGTATATAGAGCCATGAGATGGGCAGCTGTCTACATTTTTACTATACCATTTATTAGGGTGCATATTCTGTTTTTGATGAAAGGGAGGAGGCAAAGAAGTATGGTGCATCCTCTTATGAGGAAGGCAATTATTCCCAGTAGAAGCTTGAAATTGTTTGCTATTGACTGCCAGCTTCCAAAGGGATTAATTAAATTCCAACGACTCCAGATCTGCACTGGAACATGAGCAATTTTTGCCACTTTGCTTGTAATTTCATTCATAACTTTCCAGTGCTGTCTAATTCAAGGCAGCAGTTACAGAGATTGAGTTTTCTACAAACTCCCCTTCAGCTGCCAGGAGATAGTCTAGGGTGAGACAGTTTTGATAGATAGCTATTCTGAATTTGGTTTGCTGTTGGGCTAGTAAGTTTAGAGCATGGCCAGTTTTATTAGTTATTATTTCTACCATGGCTTGTAAGCAGATGACTCAGTTTAGCATATAGATAGGGGTTCGATAACCCCACATGCCATCCTCTGCCCAAGTTGCTGGCCCATAGAACTGGATTATACATTCAGGGGGCGATTCTTCACCTCCCCAGTTAATGACAGCCCTTTTTTCTCTTATGTTTTGATATAATGACTGGCTTAGCTCTTTCCCTTCTGCTAAGGGAATGAGGAAGAAAGAGAGTTTTATTGTACCAAGCATACAAGTACCACATGAATTTCAGGGAAGTTCTTGGAATGCAACTTTTCCACAAATCCAGTACAGACCACTTGGGGCAGTAAAGAGCCCTTTTGTGGTGGAGTTCCACACTGTGATTAATTTGGGGAACGTATGACTTATGAGAATGAAGTCAGATTTATTCCATGTTCCCCAAGGCTCCATTGTATTGGTATAATTTTGTAGTTTTCCGCCTGTACATGTTAGGTTTCCAATGGATACAGATGAGTATAGGCAGGCTCTTGAAGCACAATACTTTCCTATGACAGACCTTTGCAAGGGTCACAGACTATCTCAGGGGATGACCAGGAGGCCAGTTTCATTATATGGCTGGCTGTAATTGCATTCTCTAGTTTCCCAGGGCCATTGGTCTCCCATATTAGTACCTCCACAACATAACACGAGGAGACATTTAAGGCTGCTCCTACTACTTCAGCTAAGTTTATAAAGAGGTTTTTTGCTGCTTGCAGAATGGAAAAGGGTTTTTCCATTTCTTCATATAAGGAGTGGAACACAGAGTGGGCTTTACTTGTGAGTAGGTGTTCCCAAAACCCAATCCAGATGTAGATGCCTGGGTCTATTCCTCTACCATCAATACGGAGGCCCATTTGGACACCCTGAGTCTGCCAGGATTCAGGGTTAAGTATGGTGAGGTTTAAGGGTTACACTGACCACATGGACAGTTAGCTGGGGCCATTCCTTTGGTGAGGACGGTTTTTGTTTAGTTGTGCCTATGTTCCAGGTGGCCCAGGTGACACAGGACCAGTAGGGGCAGCACTATGCACCTATGTATTTGCACCAGAAGCTCCCTCCTCGGGCTGCACTTTTCATTTCTGGAGTGCACATATACTTATTGTTATGAGTGTATTTCTGCTCCCAGCTGAGCCTTCCACCTTTGGTGTTCCGTGGTATCCTGGAGTCTATAACTTGACATGCATCAAATAGGAGGGACACGCGTTGGTTCTGGCTAGTGACTGAGGTGGAGTTAAGTAGCTCCCCATTTTGACTAAACACTGTTATTTCCCATTTATGGGAGACTATTGGGGGCTTGGGGTCATAGCAGGTTATTTGGCCAGATACGTTACAGACACTATAGGAGAGTCCCTGAAACTGGCGGGTGGTTATATGGCCCTTGCAGGTGTAATAGCTATGATATATTAATGTGGTATTGACATGGGCCCCCGTTCACACTTCTTGGATACATGGCTTACACTCTGTGGTGCCAACCTGGTAACAGGAAAGGATTAAGGCTAAGAGTATGGAAAATAACTGAAGGGACATTGTAACTGGGTTTAAAGCAGATTCCTATTCTTCAGCTATGCATAGACCAATCAGCTTCCAGGGTATGATTGGAGCAGAGCTCGGTGTTCCATCCTCAACCTTCAGCTGTGCATGGACAAGTCAGCTTCCAGGGTGTGACTGGAGCAGGGCTTGGTGTTTTGTTCTTTCACAAGATGAGTTTGGTTGAGTTGTGGGTATCTGGAATACAAGTCCAGGACTCTGGAGCCGCTCGCTCGACCCGGCTATGGTGTATCCATGGGGTGATTTCAGCTACTTTAACTGCACTGGCGATGAATAAAATGACAAGATAGGGTCCTCGCCATTGAGTGGAGTTGATTTCCAGTCTTTGACCCAGACTGCATCTCCTGGCTTGTACAGGTGTATGGAGCTGCTTAAGCTAATGGAGGCCCTTTCTTGGACCCAGCGTTGCAAGTTTTGTAGGGTTTTTCTTAAGCTGATCATTTGTTGAGCTATTGATAAATTTCTTCTTTCTCTGAGGTCCCCTTTTATGTTTTGGATTAAGGGGGTGAGGGCCTACCAAAGAGGATTTCATAAAGGATTAGGCTTAGCTTTTGGTTTGGGCTGGCCCGAACTTGGAGAGGAGCAATTGGGAGTACTTGCACCCATGTTAGCCCAGTTTCCTGGCAAATTTTGGCAATATAACTTTTTATTGTACAGTTCATTTGCTCTACTTTCCCTGAGCTTTGAGGACGGTAAGTGGTGTGCAGTTTCCATTAGATGCACAGTGCTTTGGCAATCTTTTGAAAGATTTTAGAGACAAAGGTGGGTCTGTTGTCGGAGCCAATTCAGAGTGGTAGCCCATATCAAGGAATGATTTCCCTGAGGAGAACTTTGGCCACTTCTTCAGCGTTTTCTGTTTGACTGGGGAAGGCTTCCACCAAGCCAGAAAAGGTGCAAACGAGGACTAGGAGATATTTATAGCTTCCAGATCATGGCATTTCAGTGAAATCAACTACTAGATCTTTGAGAGGCATATTGCCAATTCTTTCAACTCCAGGAGCTCCCATGGTTCCCTGGCAAGGGTTATTCTTTGCACATGTCATGCACCAGTGGCATACGGCATGAATGATAGCACCTAGACTTGGGATGTAGAAGAATCTTTCTAACACTTCTTTAAGATGGATTTTTCCCAAGTGTTTGTTTTCATAGTAGTCTTGAAATATGGTTGCAGCTAACAATCAAGGCATGACCCTTCTGTGATTGGGCGATGTCCACCACCCATTTGCTTCTTGTATCCTGCTCTCAGAGAGTATGCACTCTCTCTTGGCTTGAGTATACTGTTGTTCCGAGTGATTCAGAGGCTGCGGGTTGAGAGTAGGCAGTGTATACTGGAATTTCTGATAATTAAGAGGTTGAGGAATGAGAGCAGCAGCCAGGTTTTCAGATAGGGATCCTTCCCATGCTGCTCTTTTCCCCTAGCGTCCGCCCTCCAATTTCCTTGAGCCATGGGGCTGTGGCTTGTCTGGTGTCACTTGCAGTGCATCATGGCCACTTTGATAGGCTCCCAAACTGCTTCTAGTAGCTTCAGAATCTGCGTGCCATATTTAATGCTCTTTCCTCCCAATTCAATGAGTCCCTTTTGTTTGCATAAGGCTCCATGCATGTGCAGGGTAAGGAAGATATATTTGGAGTCTGTGAAAATGTTAACCTTGGCACCAGCTCCAAGTTGTAGGGCTTGGATGAGGGCAATGAGTTTGCCTTTTTGTGCTGATGTGTTATCCAGGAGGCTCTGGACCTCTACTATGGTTTCAGAGGTTACTACAGCATATCCCACCCACCAGTCACTGCCCTGAGTAAAGAAAGCTACTCCCAGCCGTGAAGAACTCCATGTCAGGATTTGGTAGTTGTTGGTTTTGGAGGTCTGGCCAGCTGGAATATACTTCTTGCAGTGTTTCCAGGCAATTATGGGTTAGAATTCCCGGCACCATGGGTAGCAGGGTAGCAGGATTTAGGGTTTTTTTACAAGTTCCAGTTGGACAGATGGATTTTCACATAATAGGGTTTGATATTTAACCAGGCAGTGGTTAGTAAGCCAGTGTGTTCCTTTGACTTCTAAGATTGTGATTACTGCATTGTGGAACTGAACAAATACAGGCTGGCCGAGAGTTAATTTTATGGCTTCTAGTGTTAGCATTGCTGAAGCTGCTACAGCTAGCAAGCATGAGGGCCATCCCTGGGCTACAGTGTCCAGTTGTTTGGATAGATAAGCTACAGGTCTTTGCCAGGAACCCAGGTATTGAGTGAGTACTCCTACTGCAATGCTTTGGTGATTATGAATGTTTAGTTAAAATGGTTTACTGAGATCTGGAAGCCCAAGGCTCGATGCTTCTATCAGAGCCTGCTTGAGAGCAGTGAAATCGTCCTTCTGTGGGCTTTCCCAGAGCAAGGGTTCATGATCTCCCCGCTTTGTGGCTTCATATAAAGTGCATGTGAGGAACCCAAAATTGGGGATCCAAATGTGGCAGAATCCAGCCTCTCCAAGGAATTCTCGCAACTTTCAGGGGTGTTGGTTTCAGGGAGGCTACAGATTTCTTCCTTTCTTTCAAGTCCCAATTCACAGAGCCCCTGTGTTGTTTTATAATCTAGGTATTCAACCTGAGGTAGGCAGATTTGGGATTTTTTCTTGGACACTCAATAGTCCTTTTGTTGCAGATGTTTTAAAAGGGCGTGGGTTCTGCTAGCACAGTCTTGGTAGGTGGTGCTTCCAAGGATGAGGTCATCTACATATTGGAAAAGAAAACAGTTAAGGCTTTCTGGTTTAAAGGATTTGAGATCACTGGTGAGGGCTTGTCCAAAAATAGTGGGAATATTTTTAAATCTCTGAGGGAGTCATGTCCAAGTTAGCTGTTGCTTTTCACCAGAGCTTGGATTGTCCCACGTAAAGGTGAAAATCAGTTGGCTCTAGGGCACTACCTGAATGCAGAAGAAGGCATCTTTAAGATCCAGGCATGAAAAGTAGATTGCCAATGAGGGTGTCAAGCTGAAGAGAGTGTACGGATTAAGGACTGCAGGATGGAGAGTTATTACTGCTGATTTGACTGCTTGCAAGTCCTGGACCAGGAGGTAATCCCCATCGGCCTTTTTAACTGGGAAGTGTGGGGTACTCCATGAAGACTGGCATGCCTTTAGTATGCCTTCATTCAGCAATCTCTGAATATGTAGCCAGACTTTTTCTTGTGCTTCACGTGGAACTGCATATTGCTTTATGCTCACTGGGCAGGCTGTGGGTTTTATTTCAGTAATAATTGGAGGAATGTCATGTGCCATTACTGTTGGATTCCCCTTTGCCCATACTTTGGGTGCATCTTCAAAGGGGAGCCATGTGGCCATAGATTGGCTACCTTCGCTAAGGCAGAACAGACTCCATTCCTCCTGCAGAGGGAGGGTTAGCATTATTTTTGGAGGGTTTGGTGGTCCCAGTGGATTGTGGATTGCCCCATAGCATTAAAGGTAATTTGAGCCTGTAGTTTAGACATCTGGGAGATATAGGAATTAGTGAGTGACCTCCTTACCCCCAGTGTCACAGGTCCTGCCTTGGAGGAAGGGCCACTGGGTGTTTTTACCAGTTGCCCCTATGATAGTGGCTTGTTGTTGGTTTTTTTGGTTTTTTTTTTTTTTTGATAGTGGCCTGACTGGCCTGGTCATCACAGAGTATTGAGCCCCAGTGTCTGCCATTATATGTATGGTGAGGCCCCCAATTTGGACTCCAATCATAGGCTCCACAGGGCCAAGAGAATAGGAGCCGGGTCTGTCCTAATAATCTCTGTCAGAGTCTTCTATTCCCACAAGTCCTATGAGCGGATTTGCAGGTCTTCCTTCCGAATTTTTGCGAACCCAGGGTTTGGTTTGCAATGCTCTGCTAGCTTTCCTGGCTAATGTTTTAGCTGTTTTTTTTTACAGCAATGGGGTCGAGTGGCCTGTTGGGGCACTCTTGCTTCTAAAGCACCTCCTCCTTGCAGTATGCACACTGATTGCCTCCTTGGGGCAAGGGTTTCCAAGTTTTTGAGCAGGGGTTTCCCAGTTTACTTTCCTTGACACAGGATTGCTTTTTTCGACTATTGCTGCTGTGAGAAGGTCTGCTTTTTTTTTCATCTTCCTGTTTTCTTCCCTTCGGGTTTCTACATTGCAGTTAATGTAAACTTTGGTGGCTATTTCCATGAGCTGAAAAATATTCATACCAGCAAATCCATCTAACTTTTGTAGCTTTCTTTGGATGTCAACCTGTGATTGGGCAATGAGTGCTGCATTGACCATTGTTTGGCTTTTGGGAGTGCCTGGGTTAAAGTGTGTGTATACATGAAATGCCTTGCACAATCTCTCACAGAACTGAGTCAGACTTTCATCGATAGTTTGTAAGATTTCGGTGGTCTTTGCCATGTTTACTGCTTTTGGTTCCCAGCTCTGAACCCTTCAACTAGGCCCTATGGTAAGATTCTAGTTAGGTGAGCCCAGTTGCATTATTGGGATCCCATTGGGGGTCCTCTTCTGGGAACTGTATGTGGGCATATAGGTCCCTGCTCAGGATTCACTCAGTCTCCACAATCACATGCACACAACCACCTCTTTTGCTTTCTCAGACCTAGAGAAGACAGCTTCCTCCTTTTTCCTCTGGAGTACTGGGGCCTTCTTTCAAGAGCTGATCAGACTCTCCTCTTAATTTTTTCCCCCAGATTTAGGATTTTCTCGCACTATGCTCCAAGGGATCTTACCCATCTGGAGTGCAGAGTTCCTTGCTTCGTTCTCAGGGTCTCTTGAACCCTCCAGTGCCTCCGGTTTCTCTGGGAGGGCTCTGGCAGAGTCTACAATCTCTTTCTGGACTAAGGGGAGTCCAGGAGTGCCCAGGGTTGGGGTTTCCCCAGGCCATCCTGGCTTCCTCGGAGACGTCCAGGAGTGGCAATCAACTGTTGACACCTCTGGCCCTCTCAGCATATCCTGGACGAGCCCCTAGAGATGTTGTAGCAGAGAGAAGTCAGGTGTATATGGTGTTGAAGGCCAGGACACGAGAAGCTGAGAAAGAAGATTTATTACAACTGGTTGGACTCCGTGGACTCCTGTCCTAATAAAAACCGAGCCCTGAATAGGATTTTTGGGTCTCTTTTATACAGAGGATGTAGGAGTGGGGAGTCAAGTGGTGCTTATATGCAAAAGGACTTTTTTGCTAGTTTCTGCATGTGTCTTATCTGAGTATCAGATAGGTTATATCCTCCAGGTAAGCTTGAATTAACACATATCCCCCACATTCCAGGTAAGCTTTTAACATGAACCCCCCACATTCCAGGTAAGCTTTAATTAACACATTTAGTTTGCATCCTCCCTGAATATCCAAAGCCTATATAGTTTACATCTCTCAATTGGCTTTCCAGGGGACTAGGCATACTTGGATATAGAATAAGTTTGAATTTATGCACAGGCCATATTAATCTGATGACCTATTCTACACTTTTGAACATCATCTGATATTTCAGGCATAAGGCTATTAACAAAAAAAAGGAGATCAGGTTTGGAAGCAGTCTTTAATAGGTTACAGGCAGACTAAATTTAGAGACAGACTCATGGTGCCCTTGTTGACAGGAATGAATTATTCCTCAGTCAATACTAAAGGGAAAGTTCAGGGATAGCTTTTTTAAAAGATTTTTCCTATCTCTAGGGATTTAGCATAGAGGCTGTTATTTCTGAGGGTTAGCTAAATCTTCATTTATGATGGCCCATTTGGCATTATCAAACCAGATTCAGGGTATCTACTGGCCCTAGTAAAACCTGTGTTAACTGAAAAACAACAAGAAGTTAAGGAGCATATGGTCCCCAAATTATCCTGAATTTCTCAATACTTTTTTTCCTTCTATCCTTTCAAGGATTTAAGAAATCTTTAACTATGGCATGGAAGTTGGCCCAAGACCAGGGTTTGAAGGTAACTTGTGATTAAAGTGCTGGATTTGGGTCAGAAACATCTGAGGGAGTCTGGGTCTAAAGGTGAGAGGGAACTGGGGAAGGGAATGAGGCATCAGGAAAGGAAGGAAGTCCAGAGAAGTGTGGTTTTAAGAGCCAGAAACAAGTCAAAGAGAAGATTAGAGATGGCTGAATCTGTTTAAGAGAGGTCTCTAGGTTGAAGCCTTTCTTTTCTTGGTGGATTCTTACAAATTAAAGAATGCTGCCCAGTGTAAGTTAGCTATTTTATTTTTATTTCCTTTTGTTTTAAGGTACTTTGGAAATATACAAGTGCCAAGAGACCCCCCCAAGGGCCACTGGAATTCAATATTGTCTTTCCTAAAGACCCACTTTTAGAAAGGAATTTAACAGTTAGTACTGTAGTGGCAAATATATGCCCAGCAGGGATCCCTTCAGTGCTTTCAGTAGATTGAGTGTCCCAAGTAAAAGAGGTCCTGGATAGAATGGAGAAAGGCCACGTCCTACCTTAAGACCATTGCCTAATTATCTCCTTGACCAGAGAATCCCAAAAGACAAAAGGAAAATAGAGTTTGTGACTTCACACAATAGATTAACCCTTTCAAAGAATCAAAGCCTGCAACCTTCATGCTACAACAACAATAACAACAAAAACACAGCACAAACTTACCACTCAATCTGGGTCCCTAAAAGGGTAGAAACAAGATCTGTCCTTGTCTGAAAGCTCAACAGGATTCAGAGCTCATCCCAATCCTATCCACAGCATCATACTCTTAAGGAAAAAATATATTGGTAAAATGAGTCAAATAGAAGTTATGGGCTTTATTCAGCAGGTACACCTCAAAATTAAATAACTCTCTGAGCAAAAGCAGGATTGGAGTTGTCATAGGGCAAGAAGAAGAGAGGGCTTGTCCCAGGTTGCTGTTTTCTTTATCTGTAATTGTTGCAAAACTTGGGATTGGATTAGGTTGGTTGTCATGCCTCTTTCTTGGGATCGTTAGTGCAATCTTGAAGCTGGCTAGTAAGACAGGGAATCAACAGAGGGATCTGGAACCTGGCAAGAAGTACACGTGGACATCAATATCCCCAAGAGGGCTGCTGGAAGGACACCCCCATGCACACACAAGATTCTGCCACATATAACAAGATTTCCTCCTGAAGCCAGGAGAAGCCCCAGATATTCCCCAAGGGCTTTATCATTGGGCCCCCTGGGGGATTGATGGGTAATCAATCAAAACAGTCCACAGCTGGAACTCCTCCCCTGTCATTAGCAAGAGACAGAGTAATTAATGGTTTAAAAAGGAAGCACACACAGGCTCAACTCTCTCTCTTGCCTTTGGACCCCCATTCTTGCCTTCTGCACCCTGCTCTCTACATTCCATGATGAACATGCAAGTAAAACCTGGGCATTTATAATCTATAATGGGAAATTGTAATCTGTAAATCAACCTGCTTTATCACTTTTCAGTCCCTTCCTCTCTACCTGGGACCCATGATCTGTTATTTTCTCCCATTTCTCTTTCCTCCCTACCTTAATAAATTACTGGCCTAACTCAGCTGACATGCTCTTGAAATTCATTTCTGCAGCATAGCCAAGAAACTAAACAAAATTCGGTTACAATCTCATTTTGGCAGCTGACAGTTCGTTCAAGATGGTTGTCTGTTAGCTGCCTAATGGTAATTTAGGTTCAGGGGAGGAAGATACAGGAAAGAAAAAAGGTTAAGCGATAAGAGAGTTGTTGGGGATTCAATTACACCCCCCAAAATAAGATATGTTCAAGTTCTAACCTGTGCTGTGGGTGTGAACACATTAGTAAACAGGACTTTTGAAGACGTTATTGGTTAAGATATGAACTCATTTATGAATAGGTCTTTGAAATCCCCATTCAGACGAGGCCAAATTGAATCAGAGTGGACTTTAATTCATATGACTGAAATCCTCATAAGCAGAGGAAATGCTGATGCAATCAGTCAGTAGAAACCAGAAGTCAGTGGAAGTTGGAAGTCATTGGAAGCCGGAAGTCAGAAGAACCATAGGAGCAGACACAAGGAGAGAAAGATTGCCATGTGATGGAGGACTGCCTGGACACTACACACTCTGGGAGAAAGCAAGCCATGCCAGACTTTGATGTTGGATTCCCAGCCTCCAAAACTGCTTAAGACAACCAGTGTGTGGTATTTGCCAAAGCAACCATGGCAAAAACAAAAGGAAAAAAAAAGAAAAGAAAGTGAAAGGAGGCAAAGATCAAAGCAAGGAAAACTGGGGTCTGTTTTCATTATTGTACAATAGAAGTGATAACCTGGGTATATTTAGGGGTTGGATACTTTAACCACTTGGTAAACCTTGGGTTTGAGTCAGTTCTTTGCATCTAGGACACCCTACGGCAATAGACCTCCCAAATAAAGCAAAAAAAATGATATACCCAATTAATTTTTTGGCTACTGCCGTAGTAAACCTCCAGTAGACAGGTTTTCTGTTACTGAAACTACAGCTAGCCAGGGAAAGGGAGTCAGAAAAACTGTTTGAACAAATTTTCTGGAACAATGCATTCCTGGGCTCTGCCCAGCCTCACCCTTGCCCACCCTGAGGCACTGGCTGCTTCTGAATATGGAATTCACACACAGGCCAGAGGCCAAGTTCAGAGTTGTGAAACACCTGTGTCTATGAGGAAGTGAGTTAGTCAAATTTCTTCCCTCTTCCCAGAGGCTACAAACGAAAGACCCACACATTTTTTGCTTTTCCCTGCCCAACAGCAAGGGACAGGTTTACATTCACAAGCAGATATTAAACTGCTACTCAGGGCCAGCCTCCATGAACACTAAAATGAATATCAAGCTATGAAAAAAGAGCTGATAAACTTACCTTTACTCCTTCATTCCTGTGCTCAGCAATGTATTCTCCCAGAAATAGCTAAATCTAGCATTCAAAGGATCTGAATACCAGGACTTTAAGAAACTCAAAGTCATGAAGTTTTGTGTTATTCAAAGCCCTCAAATGTGGAAGCAAGTAAAGAAAATGCATCTCAAACAAAAGAAGCCAAACGGAAATTATACACAAATGAACTTTCATTTCCTCTTAATATTTCTGGCCAAGTGAATTTGATGGACCAGAGAGTAAAGGAAAGTGATCACCAGATTCTCAAACGACAACTTCTAACAATAACAGCCAAATGTGGCAGTTTATGGAGAATGTTTGGATATAAAATTGTAACTTACATGCTGACTTTTGAAAGCTAATTGTATATATTATGATGCACTAAATCGCTCTGTTTGTACATTGCTATTTTATACTAGTATAATTTTAATTCAATAGAGAAAAAATTGTTTTTAGACAGAAGCATGCCTTTTTTATGCCCAAGATTGAGTTCCATGGCTGGCAGTGTTACTAGATTTTGTCTAGGCTCTTGACTATGCTGCAGAAATGAATTTCAAGAGCATGTTGGCTGAGTAAGGCCAGTAATTTATTCAGGCAGAGAGGGAAGAGAAATGGGAGAAAATAACAGATCATGGATCCCAGGTAGAGAGGAAGGGGCTGAAAAATGATAAAGTGGCCTGTTTTACAAACTAAAATTCCCCATTACAGATTATAAATGCCCAGGTTTTACTTCATGGCCATCATGGCAGAGGAAAAACAGCAACAGCAGGGTGCTGAGGGCAGGAACAGGGGTCCAAAGGTGAGAGAGAGAATTCAGGCCTTGTGCCTGCTTTTTGAACTGTTATTCCACCACTTTGTTAAAGGCAGGGTAGGAGTTCTAGCTGTTTACCCATCAATCATTGAGGGCCCAATGATAAAGTCCTTGGGGAATATCCAGGGCTTCTCCTGGCTTCCAGAGGAAATCTTTTTCTGGATGGCAGAATCTTGGGGATGGTCTTCCAGGAGCAATCTTGGGGGTTATTAATGTCCATGTGGACTTTCTGACAGGTTCCAGATCTGTCTATTGATTCACTATCTCACTAGCTTGCACCACTAGCACCACTAGGGCGGTGGGCCCTTGGGCTGGCGGCGTTTACCTCTTGCCACAGGCAACTTCAACCTCTTGAGCTCCTTGCCCAGGCTCCTTCTCACCAGCTGGGCCATCCTGGGGACTATCTCTTCTCAGCAGCAGGTTCAGACTCAAGCAGCCCAGGTTCCGGGGCTGGCAGTGAATATGGGAGTTCTGTGGCTGGGGACATGCACCTGGCCACTAGCATGTAGGCAGAGGAGATGGAGATGATGTGCTCCAGCAGCTTGGCTCCAGGTAGGGGCCTGTTAGTTCTTCAGCTCCAAAGTGCATGAGGGCCTCAGGAAAGAGGTACCCCTGGAAGAGGCAATGGGAAAAGTTAAAAGTAGAAGGAAAACGAGAATCCGATCAATGACTTCAGTCCAAACACAAGGTCTTCTGATAGAAGCCACTGATGCAGCCCTAGCCCCATACTTTGTTCCCTTTATACTTGTTATGGTTCCAATGCTAGGTGATTTTTTTCTTTTCAATTTTAATTTTCCAGTACATTGGGAAGGGGCTTTGGCATGCAGAAGGATACAAGGGCAAAAGAGAATGCTTTAGAACAGATTGCAGGGTAATTTCTATAGTCCACTTTACCTCTGGTCCTGTCTCTGTCATCCAAGAATATTAGAGCAGTCATAACCATCCTCCATGGAGTGTGCCTCAAAGGCTAGGCCATACCTGCAAAAGATCCTCTGTTCCCTGTCTTAGGTGGGGTTCTTAGAAGCAGTACCTGACCTAAGAATTCTTTTGAAGTGATTCACTGTGGAAGGATGCTAGGTCAAGATGAAAGAACTAGCAGGAATTATATCTAAGCTGGAGACTAGCTTCAGCTTGATCCCAAAAGGAAGCTCCAGAGCACAAATTGTGCCCTCACATCAGTCCACCACTGGTCAAGGTCTGCGAGGTGGGGGAAATAGGGTGGAGAGTGCTGAGAATTTTTCTCTGGAGAGGGGTAGTTAGAGGAGAAGGCATCTGTAAGTTATCAGCCATCACTCACAGAAGCTGGAATATAAGTGCAAGGGAAGAAAAAGGGAATCTGTATAAGGAATCAACAGCATCCACTACCCTGCCCCACTCCATTATCTTCTAATCAGAGGTCAGCAAATGTTTTCTGTGAAGGGCCAGATGGTAAATAGTTTAAACTTTTACAGGACATATGGTCTCTGTCACAATGACTCTACTTTGTCATTATAGCACAAAAGCAATCATAAGCAATATGTAAATGAATGGACGAAGATGCCTTCCAATGAAACTTTACAAAAACAGGCAACTGTTTTTTCCACCTATCTTTCTGGAGATAAGGAATGATCTTGGTCTGTCACTAGCATCATGTATTAGGCAGGTGTGGACTGTGGTGGAAAGAACACAGTCACTGAGTCAGGAGAGTGAGCTTCTAATTGAAGCCCTTTCTCTACCCAACTCTTGCAAACGCTAGTGCCAGAAACTCAACTCAATGGGCTCAAGGAAAATGCCATCACAGGGGAGGGAGGGAGTATTTACTGACTCGTGTAACCCAGGCATAGGTGGGCTGGACTCAGGAACTAGTGTTGTAGGAATTCAAACTCTTTAGGACTTGGCCACTCTCTGCCCTGCTCTCTGTGTATCCCAGTATTTTGGCTTTGGGCTCTCCTACTGTAGGTGGACTTCATTTCTGTGCCAGAGAACATTGTCTCTAGAAGGACTGAACTGAAACATTGAGGACCTAAGCCCTGGAGAAGAGAAGGAATCTTTTCTACCCAGGGCCAGGTAAGAAGAACATGGGAGAAAAAAACTGTATCACCTGCCCATCCATGGATCATGCACCCCTCCTCCCTGGCCTGTGGTCGGGGGGATAGTATCTGACTCAAGAAGTATGGCAAGGAGAGCCCAGACATGGCCCCTGGTGAATCCTTTTGAACCAGAGAATCTCCCCAAATAATGTTGATTACAGATCTTAAGCTACCAATCTCTAGACTCTCAATTTATTTTTCTTCCTGTTTGTTTGCCTAGCATGACATTTTTTTCCTTCTTTATTTTAAATGTTACATTCAAAAAATATAAGGTCCCCATATACCCCCCCACCCCCCTTACCTTATTCCTCCCACATCAACAACCTTTCATCATTGTGGCACATTCACTGAACCTGGTGAATACATTTTGGAGCACTGCTAGCCTGACATTTTAGTACTCAACAAATATTTTGTTAATACATACTCTTCACCAGGTACTGTGCTAGATACTATGGATTTAGTATGAAAAAGAAAAAAAAGTCTCTGCCTTCACATAACTTCCTACAAGTGAACCTTGCAAAACTCAGAACATCCAGTCCTGATCTTTGGTGTTAATGGTTTGAGTATCACAAAACAATGTATGTTGTTCTAAAGATCAGTCCCCATTCACTGTCAACACTTCTTCCATCATTATCTCTATCTTACTGCATTGTCCTCCATCATTTCACTGAAACTGTCCTGGAAAAAGTCAACAGGGACCTTCTTTTTTTTTTAAGATTTTTATTTATTTATTTATTTCTCTCCCCTTCCCCCCACCCCCACCCCGGTTGTCTGTTCTCTGTGTCTATTTGCTGTGTCTTCTTTGTCCACTTCTGTTGTTGTCAGCAGCATGGGAATCTGTGTTTCTTTTTGCTGCGTCATCTTGTTCTGTCAGCTCTCTGTGTGTGCGGCGCCATTCCTGGGCAGGCTGCACTTTCTTTTGTGCTGGGCCGCTCTCCTTAAGGGGTGCAATCCTTGGGCGTGGGGCTCCCCTACGCGGGGGACACCCCTGCATGGCAGGGCACTCCTTGTGCATATCAGCACTGCACATGGGCCAGCTGCACACAGGTCAAGGAGGCCCGGGGTTTGAACCGCAGACCTCTCATGTGGTAGATGGATACCCTAACCACTGGGCCAAGTCCGCCGCCTACAGGGACCTTCTTATTGCCAAAATGAATGCATCATTTTTGTTCTCATTTGTACTGAACTTGAGGGCACTTAATGTTACTGTCTTAAGTTCTGAAGCTCTGTCTTTTCTTACTTTTGTTAACACGTATACTTCTGGTTCTCTTCCTAGATATATAAATGAGAGGTCAGTTAATTATGCTTTTTAAATTTTTACCTTCTATGCCTTTTATAAATAGAAGGTTTTATATAGAAAATTGAAATTTTAGAATGAATCAATTTAAGTCAAATGAAGTTAATAAGAAAATAAAGAAGTCTAAGATTCAAAGAGAAAATCTAGGTCTAATCCTGTCTAGTGGTCAAAATAAACTCTACTTTTTAAGACCTAATGTGTAAGATGAGGGCATATTGTTGTATTTAACTTAATAACCCTTGACTGTGTATATTCTCTGCACCAGGCACTGTACTAGGCATTAGGGACACAAAGATGATGAAGACTTCGGCAAGAGCTCTAAAAAAGAATAGTAGGGAAAAGAACTTGGCCCAGTGGTTAGGGCATCCGTCTACCACATGGGAGGTCCGCAGTTCAAACCCCGGGCCTCCTTGACCCGTGTGGAGCTGGCCCATGCGCAGTGCTGATGCGCGCAAGGAGTGCCGCGCCACGCAGGGGTGTCCCCCGCGTAGGGGAGCCCCACGCGCAAGGAGTGCACCCGAAAGGAGAGCCGCCCAGTGCGAAAGAAAATGCAGCCTGCCCAGGAATGGCGCCGCCCACACTTCCCATGCCGCTGACGACAACAGAAGCAGACAAAGAAATAAGACGCAGCAAATAGACACAGAGAACAGACAACCAGGGGAGGGGGGGAATTAAATAAAAATAAATAAATCTTTAAAAAAAAAAAAGAACAGTAATGGAGGGGCAGGAAATCTACTGTAGAAAAGATAATTGTCTCAAGATAAGACCAAGTGTTTTATCAGGCTAACAAGGTGTGATTCAGACATGGCATGCCAGACAGGGTCAAGGCAAGTAGGTCACAAAGAGCAAAGTTTGAGCTGGGATTCCTGAGTAGCACCTCATGGCTGAAGTGTGAAGTTTTGGGGTGGGTAAAGTGTGGCCAGGATGCGACCAAAAGGAAGACAGGAATCAGATCAAGGAAGGCCTTATAAGAAATGTTAAATTTGAACATTTGAACTTTTCATGCTGGAACTAGGGAGGCAAGAAGGCAGGGACTCTAAACCTGAACTATTAATGTGGTTGACCATCTTTTCATATGTGCTAACCATTTCAGTTTCTACTGGTTGCTTATCTTTTCCTTTTCAATTTATAGGGTACTTTACATATTCTGGATCCTATCATTTGTCTGATTCTAGTGTGACAAATATTTTCTCTCAATCTGTCACTGAAATTTGTGCTCATTTCTGTGTCTTTGCCATATAAAAGGTCTATACTTTTATGTACATAAATGTATTTGTCTCTTCCTTTGATGAGTTCAGATAATAAATTTTGCACCTTAAGAAATCCTTCTCCATTCCACATTTGGAAAATAGCCTTGTGCTTTGTCTAATACTTTCTAATAGTTTTGTTTTATGATTAAATCTTTATTCTTCTGGAATTTATTTTTGGCCATAATATGAGTGGGAATCAAACTTCATTTTTTTTTCAAATAAAGAACTATTTTTCACAATACTATTTATTGTAAAAATATTTCTGACCCCCAATATGAAACACCACCTTAATCATATTCTAAATATTCTGAATATCCATATAAATATCAGTTTATATCTGTAAATATGTATAAAATTGAAAAGCACCAAAAATATAAATAGGAAAATGGTAAAAGAACATGACCAGGCAATTCAAAGAAGGTATATTTAACAAATCTCCAAACTCAGTAGAAATTTAAAACGTTGATTAAACTAATAGGATAGAATTTTTCATTTTCAAAACCAGCAAAATGTTGCAAAAGTCATACAAAGAAAACAAAAGTTATTAAGGATACATTTAAATGAACATTCTCATTTTCTGCTGCTGAGAATGTAAAGCATTAATCCTCAAAACATTAATGCTCATCGACACAATACATCATCATTTAGCAATGAAACTATCAGGAATTGGGTAAAGATTTTATGTAAAGGATGTTCATCACGGTGATATTTAAAACCATGAAAATTTGAAACAACATAAATGTTCAACAATAAGGATGAGTTTAACTACGGTACATGCATATGAGAGTCTTATGCAGTTATTAAAGAGCATGCTTTCATAGTATGATTGATTAAGCAGTTCAGCATTAAAGAAAGCTTTTTGCATAAGATTCGATATGCATTCCTTAGCCATAAGTCTTGAAAAGTTAATTTCATTTCTTTTTTTAAAGGCTAACTTGATGAATATACAAGTGGAACTCAAAACATCCAAATCAGAGCATAGAAGTCCTAATATTCATTTATAGAGTTCCTAGTACACCTGGTGGGTTATAGTTGCCAGGTCCTGGAGATATAGGGATAAATAAAACATAGCCCCTGCCCTCAAGGAGCTCATAATCCAAGGATAGATAGAGGGGAACATGCAAATGAAAAATTATAATACAAAGTTTTCAGTATCAGGAGCATTCAGACTAACACACAAGGGAGGGAGCACAGAGAACAGGTAAATTTTTAAAAAAGACTCCATTCAGGGTCATCAGGACAGAATGACACCGAACTAGTCTGGTATCTGGATTTCCACAAGATGTTAGAGAAGGCCTCTTCCATTCTGTGTGGATCTGAATGGAACATGCTGGAAGGATAGCGAATCAATTTTATAGGTCCATTACACAACTATATCTGCTAATCAGTCTCTACCAGCATACCTCAGATGCTGTACTTGACCTTCCTGTTTTTGGAAAAATGTTTTCAATTATTGTTAAAAAAAGTTCTTTATTTGGAAATGAAGAAACAGGAAACATACTTTAAGCATTTTACAAATAAACCAAACATGGGAAGAACAGTTAAGATAAAAGATCGAGTCAAGAAATATATGGCCAGGTTAAAATGGTGGACCTCACAGAAAAGATGAAAATTAACCAGAATGTAAAGCCCCACATTAATTCAAAGAATAGGCTATCCTAAGCCTCCATCAATTAGAGGTGGAGTGGACATCATCATCTCAGAATCCTCAGGATTAGGGAATGAACCATGGACTAAAGTAGACTTACTGGTATTCCACTTTAGACTTATTGTGATTCTAGCAATGAAAGAAATCATATCATTGATGTGGAGGCAGTGGCCACTGGAGGTGGGCAGGGAAAGGGAAAAACAGGAGTAATACAGGGACATTTTTGGGACTTGGGAATTGTCCTGAATGACATTGCAATGACAGAAAGAGGCCGTTATAAATCTTGTCATGACCTACAGAAATGTGTGGGAGAGAGTGTAAACTACAATGTAAACTTTAATCCACACTTAGTGGCAATGTTCCAAAATGTGTTCACCAATCGCAATGAATGTACCACCTCACTAATGAAGGATATTGTTAAAGTGGGAAAATGTGGGAGGTGTGGGAAGCGGGGCATATGGGAATCTCCTATTTTTTTTATGTGACATTTGTATAATCTAAGTATCTTTTAACAATTTAATTTTTTTAATTAAAAAAAAGGATAGGTTAGCCTAGAACAAATGGCAGCTTTTATTTTATTTTATTTTATTTTATTTTATTTTATTTTTATTTTTTTTAAGATTTATTTATTTATTTAATTTCCCCCCTTCCCCTGGTTGTCTGTTCTTGGTGTCTATTTGCTGCGTCTTGTTTCTTTGTCCGCTTCTGTTGTCGTCAGCGGCACGGGAAGTGTGGGCGGCGCCATTCCTGGGCAGGCTGCTCTTTCTTTTCACGCTGGGCGGCTTTTCCTCACGGGCGCACTCCTTGCGCGTGGGGCTCCCCCACGCGGGGGACACCCTTGCGTGGCATGGCACTCCTTGCGCGCATCAGCACTGCGCATGGCCAGCTCCACACGGGTCAAGGAGGCCCAGGGTTTGAACCGCGGACCTCCCATATGGTAGACGGACGCCCTAACCACTGGGCCAAAGTCCGTTTCCCAGCTTATATTTTAAAAGACCAAGGGGTTTTATTTGGCTGCAAGTTCAACATGACCTCAGCAGACATCAATGTTCTTCTGTCTAAGACATGAGATGTGCCAGCCTGACAGCGCTCTGCACTGATGGACCACACCTGAAACAAGTTGGAGATTTCCCTTTAAGGAAAGGCTTTAACTTGCCAGGTCATATTGAAAACAGGGGAGGGAACTGGAACTGCTCTGTTTGAGGAAGAGAATGTGAAGGTCTTCTCAAACATCTGATAGTACACATTTATTCTTTATGGCAATATAGGGAAGACTTAGGAACATTAGGAGACATTTTTTCTCAGCATTTGAGAAAGCACTTATAGGCACTTTAGGGCAAGTAGTGCATCTAAATAATAATAATAATAAACTAATATTATTGAATACTTACTTTGTGCCCAGGAATTTATTATTTAATCCTTACTCAATTTTATGAGGTCAGTACCTTTGTCACCCCTTTATTACACACCTAAAATAAATTTTCTGAATTCAATTAAAATGAACCCAAGCTGCCTATAAATAAAATGGACTGCCCTTAAGGCAGTAAGTATCCAAGTGATGTAGAGGGCATGTAGCACTGAGTTCCTTCCAGTCTAAAATTCTATAATTCCATGATCAGATGAACTCAGGATCATTTGGGACAGAGATACCCTGCTCAGGAAAAGTATATGAAAATTTCCTATATAATCATTTTAAAAGAAACAAGAATAAAGAGCATTTCTGTGCCAATTCCTTTCCTCCCAGCAAGAAAATCAGTCCCATATTTTTCATGGGCAGGCCAAGCTCCACCAACTTAGTCATCTGGCTCATTGTAATGAGAAAATTAGATGCCCAGTTCTACTACCTAGTGGAGTCCAGGTGCCCATGTTTCTACCACACCAAAGCCATTTCCTACTCCCTGTGGTAGTGATCACAGTTCAAATGCCATGGTTTCTGCCTCAGTTCTCGGACTGGCCTTCCTAAACTCCAGTTGTTAACCATACAGCTAACATTTCTGAGCATTTGCCATGTGCTCGGCTCCATGTAACCTTTACAAAAAACTTATATTAATAGTAAATACTATTATTATTCCCATTTTATAGATGTGGTAACTGAGATTTAGCAAGTCTCTGGAGCAGTCGGACTACTACAGACTGGACCTAGGATTCAAACTTGGATCTGTTTCACTTCCAAATCTGTGCTCTTAACCACTATCCCATGGAATTAGGACTCATGCCTTAAGGCTTATATCTTGCCTATATGTCTTGCCATTCTTAGGGTCATAAATAGATTGACTAACTATAACCATGGAGCCTCTACTCACAAGTATTCCAGAATCTCCCACCATGCAAATAATATCTGTGTTATGCCATGACCAGCTATATAAGATGCTACTGATACTGACTTGCAGTATATAAGCTGGCAGTAGATGACTTTAATAGCCTTGAAAGCCAACAAGGCCAAATTGGTTTCTCCTAAGCCCTCTTCCACAGGCTCATATTGCTAGATCTCCACCACCTTCACATATGAGCAAACACAAGTTATAATGGAATGATATATCCAAGGTGGCCATCACAAATAGTGATCAAGTTAAAGTATCAGGCACTTCTGGAATATGGATGAGCTATAATTAAATTGGGCAAGACACTTTCTTAAGTGAATGTAAGAATATATCTGCTAAAGACCTACAAGGTATAATTCACAGAATACTTATGATTAGATAGCTTTTTGTACCAGCTTTCTTGATTTAGGTTTATTTTTACTACATGAAAGTTGTGCTGTGGTTTTTTTGGAAGGGAGGTTTTGGGGATGTTCAAAGAACAAAAGCATGGATTTGATTAAGTACCAAATGGCAGTCAGGAAAAGGCTAAATAGGGAAGAAAGCCACAAAAGTGGGAGGTGTCCTAGAAAATATAATTATTAAAGAAGTAAAATCCAAGAGTCCTAAGAAAAGGCTGGAGAGTTCAATTAATAAAGATGATAAGGATCAAGGAGGGGAGAAGATGTGTGAATCAAAAGTGAAATCATCACCTTGAAATTTGTCACATGCTTCGAACTCTTGAACAATAACCACATGCATTGTCACAAGTAGCTGGGCCATATTAGGAATTAAAGTCCATGTGACCTTTGAAGGACTATAGGAAGTTCCCCCAAGGGCTTCAGTGGAAACAGTAAAAAAGTAATTATATATATTATGCAAGAGTCTATTGAAGAAAGAGACCAAATTGAAGAAGACAATAATAGCAGGTTACTAAAAGCAAGTGGGAAAGTTTTTACCTTGTGAGGAAAGTCTGTGGAGATCTTAAGTTAGTTTATAAAAGCATTCCTTTCATGACTCCAATAAACATCTTGGCCTCATGTACCATGATTGGCAGCATTTGGTTATCAGAGTGCCCTGGAGAGAGGGTTGGAAAAAGGAAGGGTGGTTTGGAGGGCTTGCCCTAGAATCAGAGATTGTTTCACACTAAGAAGCCAAGGTTTGAGCCCTGGGGAAAATTTCCTCAGTGCGCAAAGACCTCCAGTTCTCCTGTCTGTCTCCAAAATATTCCAATTCTGGCAATTTGCCGAACCTGCCAGAGGTATTCCCAAAACTACACAAGAGCTTCAGGAGCTGAGGATGGCTACCTGTAGTGGGAGGCAGAAGATTAAATTAAGGTAATTGACAAGGGAAGTTCTCATGAAAGAGAGTCTAATCACTGTATGCTTCTATCCAGAAGTCCTGTAAAACTCTGAAGGTTTCTGTAGCCATTGAACCATAGAGTGAAAAGGCACTTACAAATTAATATAATTATTACTTAATTGTTTTAACAAATGAGTCTACTGTAATCTCATGTGATGGTATGAGAATGTTGGCCAACTAAATCCTAATTATAGTAGTTATAATTAGCATCTCAATATAACTATCACCTAACTCCTGAATACAATGTTTGATCTATTTTTAAAAAGTTTGTTCATTATAAAGCAGTAATCCTCATCCTTCCTGTGAGATGTATCATAAGCTATCTGTTACAAATAAAAGTTTAAAAACTAAAATATACAAATTATTTACTTTATATCACACAGAATCCAAGGTTATCTCAATAATAATGTTACTATCACTGTAGCAGACACTATCGGTGCCCTTACCCAAATCCTCTTGACCCTCACCTCTACACACAAAGGCTGCTTACTATGAATATATGACTCTTTTCAAGAGAGCATTTTGCTGGAACTGCTGAAGAATTAAAGCCCCCAAGGCAGTCCTCAAACCTTGAAGGATGAGAGTTGGCAAACACTCAAGATTCCTACCCCCTTGGTTGAGATAACTCTGAGGGATGTCTTCCACACTGCTCTTACAGTTCCCCAGTAGGACTGCATTCCAGGTGTTCACAGTAGTAACTTGCTAGATGACATATTCTTTATTGGCTTCCTTCCCTTCCCTATCTAAAATCCGCAATCACCTATAAATGCTTTTTGTGATCCCCTCTCAAATTAATCATTTACACATAAATCTTTATCTCAGGGTCTACTTCTGGGACAACCCAAACTAAGATACCTACTAAAATTTTTTCTGACATGCTTTCCTGAGTGGGAGAGCCAGTAGATTGGAAAGTAATCATTCATTGCCCTGAGTACATCCATGAGAATATGGTATATGGCATTTGTGTCAGAGAAGAATAAAGTTTGAGAATTGCCATAAAATACGTATCTGGCTGGTTAACCATGACACAGGGTAAATTCAAGAAGAGATTGCAGTTGGGTGATGGATAAGAACAGTGGCACACCTATGGTCTCTCCACCCACAGTTTCAGGCTTAACGAGTGTTAGTTGGCTGAAAGATGTCTGTAAATATGCCTTGTTTCTGAGAAGCACCAGGTGTTAACACAGGAAAGGAGGGAAAGGAGAAAAGACTTAAGAAGGTTTTCCTTTCTTTTGTATAGGGTAAATTTACTTTACTTATTTTTAAAAGATAGGTAAGACAGCTGAACCTTAACTTCTGGAATGGAGAAGTAAATACATTCAGAAACCCATTCCTCATAAAAGTAATAAGAACACTGGTGAAAACTCTCAAAATCAGCTTTTCAGAACTCTACAAATTAACTAAAGGCAACTATTTGAGTGTTTATTTCCCCAAAAAAGCAGCTGAATCTTGGTAAGGTCAGCAAGTATTATGGAATTTCAACTTGCCCAAATCCAATCCCCCTCTCCTCAGGGCCATGATAGCCTTGGAATACAGCAAACTCACAACTACAGTAGCTCAGAAATCCAGTAGCATAGCAGTCACTAGAAGGGACAGAAGAACTCCTCAACAGCCCCAATTCCAGAGAATTGTCACTATTTAACCTGTCTGGCAGCTTAGTTAAAACTTCCATTCTCAGGGCTTGTCTTTATTTGACCTGACTTAGAACTCTGTGGCAAACAACCCTACCTTCAGGGCATCTGTAAAAGCAATCAGTGGCAACAGATCACATCACAGCTGCCTGAGGTGAACTTAAGAGTTGCAGTTGCAGCTAATAAGAGACTGACCAAAACATTTAAAAGGAAAACTGGAGAATTAGATATCCATAGGAGGCTTTGAAAAGCTCTGACATATTCCTGGGAATCTAGAAGGCCATGTGAATGTGCTGAAGTGTATGCATGCCCAGGAAAGAACCAAGAAAGACTGAACCTCTCATCTCTAACTTAACTTGAGACTCTGCACAAGCAGGAAGTGAAGGCTAATGCAGAGGTGCAAACTGCCTGCTGGAACATTCAAAGCATGACCCTACACACACACAGAGGCCCTCATCAAGGGCTGAGAGACTGAATCATTCAAGGCATTTCAGAAAATCTTTGTCCCATCAATAGCTGACCACTAAGCTAATCAAGTAGAGACTTCAGTAGTGACACACAAGAAAGAATATAGATCTTTGGAATTAGTTCTATAAAGTCACTAAACAAACCACATACCAATTTCTCTTATGAATATAGACATAAAAATCACCAAAAAGTACTAGCAAACTGAATCCAGCAATGTATAAAAAGGATTATATACCATAACCAAGCAGAATTTTTCCAGGAATGCAAGGTCAGTTTAATATACAAAAATCAATCAATGCCATTGTGGAGAACATTTTGGCAGTTCCTCAGGAAGCTAACTATACAACTGCCGTATGATCCAGCAATTCCACTGCTGGGTATATACCCAGAAGAATTCAAAGCAAGGACATGAAAAGATATATGCACACCAATGTTCATAGCAGCATTATTCAATGTTGCCAAAAGTTGGGAACAACTCAAATGCCCATCAACAGATGAATGGATAAACAAAATGTGGTATATATATATACAATGGAATATTACTCACTTGTAAGAAGAGATGAAGTATTAACACATAGTATAACATTGATGAATCTTGAAGACCTTATGTTGAGTGAAGCAACAAAGGACAAATATTACATGACCTCACTGATATGAATTAAGTAAATTGAGCAGACCCACTGAGCTGGAGTCTGGAAGACAGGTTTACAGGGGATAGAAAGGGAGAAGAAGGTTTGAACCAATGCCTATATGGGCAAAATTTATGACAAGGTGGAAGGGAGTAGTTGTGCAGTGGATGGGCATGACAGTGGTGAAGTGATGCTATTGGGTTGGGCAGTGCTGGTTTGTGAGGGGTGGGGAGTGTGGGTTGGGCTGCCCATGGAACTAGAGGGAAGGGTTGGGGGAGGAAACAGGTGAACTCTGGGGATTTGCAGGTATGTGGTTGAAACTACAACTTTGGGAATGTTCTTTTGGCAAATATGGCAGGGGAGGGTTACTGGTTTAGGGTGTTGGATGTGGAGGTCATGCAGGACAGGGCACACTTGGGACAGGCAGGCCTCTAGTGAGTGCGTGAGAGTTCATCTTGTCATGGTGGGTTCTATCATGGGTGGAGATCCACATAATGAGCAGGAAGGTGTTGGATTTGCATCCTGAGGAGTCCTGCTATGTTCCCAAATAGAGCGCAGTAGTCTCTCAAGAGCATAGGCAGTGCCTAACAGAGAAAGACAGGCCAGTAGGTCAAGTCCTCAGTGTTCTTACAAGTAACTATAAATCTTGTTCTTCAAGGAGTGAAGCTTGGTGTTTGTCATGGGTCCTGAGAGGAGGCAGAGGGAGGAATAGAATAGATGGAACAGGAGGCAGGGAAAACTGGCATCTGAGTGAGTGCACCTCATAATCTCTCCTGCAACAAAGCAGCTGAGTAGGGTTAGAGTCCTGCTGGACTGGGCTGTTTCGGGTGTTTGCAGGGCAGGAGGTGTCTGGACGTTGATTTGGTGGGACAGTGACAGAGGAGATTCTTGCAAGAGGTAAAATTTTGGGTCTCTTGCACGGAGGTCGTAGGTTGTGGGTGGGACCCTTCCCCCTGGGGCTGGCGAACCAGCTGCTGCGATTGCTGAAGGCTTTGTTGAGCTGGGGTTTTCCCAAGCCCTAAGCAGGTTGTTTTGGGGGCTTGCATGGCAGGAGGTGTCTGGATGTCGATTTCATGAGACAGTGACAGAAGAGATTCTTGTGAGAGGTGGAATTTTGGGTTTCTGACATGAAGGTCAGAGGTTGCTGGCAGGACCCTTCCCCCTAGGGCTGGTGCCCAGCTGCTGGGATCCCTGAAGGCTGTGTTGTGCTGCAGTGCTCCCAGGCCCCCTGTTAACTGGATGCATGGTTCCCAGGTCTGTGTCCCCTAAACCATGGTGGCTCACACTCCAGAGATTCACACACCCTGAGTCTGCAATATCACGGACTTCCCATCCCCTAATCCATCACGCCCTGAGGTCCATCTGAGGTCCCTGTTTACCCTAGTCCTTGGCATTTTGTATTGTTCTGTTTTTTTTTCTCTCTCTCTCTCTCCTTGAATTTGGAGGAGTGTAACAGCTGACTTGGGAAGAGTCTGGGAAGAAAGGAGAGGCGAATCTGCTGAGAAAGCCCAATTTACCTAAACGTCCTGGGACAGGAAACTTGGTCTGGGACAAGGTGGAGTCAGGAAATCAATTAGACCTCTCCCAGCACACCTAAGGGGAAGGGACTGTAGGAGGTGCTATCCAAGCTTCCAATAACATATTTGGGGTTTCTGGTGAGGTGTAGGTGCTCTCATGCTGGAAATAAAGTCATAGTCTTCTGTGGTGAGTTGGTTCAACTACTTGAATCTCCTACAGGACCTCTCAGGCAGCTTTCCTGCTACCCTGGGAGAGAGAGAAGTGAGGAAAGGAGAAAGGGGGAAGGTCAGATCCCTAAGTGTATTATTTAACTGCAAAGAGGATTCGTAGCTTGAAATGTTGCTTCTTTTTTTTTTTTTTTTTTTTTTTGGCATGGTTGCTAATATTACATTGCATTCTCTCCTGGTCTTCACTCCTGTTTTACCCCCAAGGTCCTTTTTCATTTATTTAGTTTTTTTCTCTTTTTCTTTTTCTTGCTTGTTTGCCTTCTTTTCTTTGCCCCCCTTTTCTTCTTCTCTTTTTTTCTTCTCTCTTTTTCTTCTTTTTTTAAGGGAGTCCTTCACACTTGCTGTGTTTCCTCATCCTCCATTTCCTCTTTTCTGTGTGTACTGATTTTGGCCATCTACACTATCCTCTTTTCCCCACATCTTTCTATCCTCCATCATCTGCTGTTTCTCTTACATTCTACCTCCCTTTCTTTGGCCCCCAAATTGTTTGATTTTTTTTTCTAATAACTTTGTTCTGCTTTCTGTCTCTTATCCACTCTTGATATTATTGTCTTTCTTTTCTCTTTCCTTCTCTCATGAAAACACTGACCTTTTAATTCACACTATATTCCTCCCCATATTCAGTTGACTCTCATTATAGATACTCTATTTACTGCTATAACTCTACACAACTTACATGAGTCTAATATCCATTCTCCTAGATCTCACATTGTTGCTCTGTTAACATTTATTACCAATATTACTTTATACATTTTCTTTTCTTACTCATTTTGCTCTCCCAGGCCCTAATATTTTCCTTCAAAGTGAACTTAGCCAGCAACAAGAAAATAGAGTAAGAAGAACAAAGTGACAAAGAGAAGACATAACACTTAAGCATGAACAACAACTAATTAATCCCCAAGACTAGACAAAGAAGCTAAGGAATTGATTAAACCGATCAAGATAATATGATGACCAGACAGCAGAAAAACTACAAACCAAACCAAATAATCAGGAAAACATGGCCGAATCCAATGAACAAACTAAAAACCAGGAAGAGGAGCAGAACATTGGACAAGTAATTAAAGATTTCAAAACATATATTAGAGACCAACTTAATGAAGTAAAGGAAGAGATTAACAATATGAAGAAAACATTGGAGAGGAAAATTGCAGACATATGCAAAGGATAACAGATATGATGGTGACGAATGCCACAGTTCAAGAAATCAAAAATACACTCTCAGCAAATAGCAGCAGATTAGAAGAGGCAGAGGAGAGAATTAGCGACGTGGAAGACAGTACATCTAAAATCAAACAGATAGTAGAACTAATCGATAAAAAGATAGAAAAAATCAAGCTAGGACTTAGGGACCTGAATGACAATGCAAAATGCACAAACATATGTATTATAGGCATCCCATAAGGAGAAGAGAAGGGAAAGGGGACAGAAGGGGTGTTGGAGGAAATAATGGCTGAAAATTTCCCAAATCTACTGAGAGGTGGATGTACATGTCCAAGAAGCACAATGCACCCCAAGCACCATAAATCCCAACAGACCCACCCCAAGACATATACTCATCAAATTATCCAATGCTCAAGACAAAGAGAAAATACTAAAGGCAGCAAGAGAAAAGAGAACCATCACATACAAAGGAGGCTCCATAAGAGTAAGTGATGATTTCTCATCTGAAACCATGCAGGCAAGAAGGCAGTGGTATGATACAGTTAAAGTACTAAAAGAAAAAAATTTCCAACCAAGAATACTCTACCCAGATAAACTAGCATTCAAAAATGATGGAGAGTTCAAAATATTCACAGATAAACAGAAATTAAAAGAGTATACCAACAAGAACCCTGCCCTTCAAGAAACTGTAAAGGGAGTTCTGCAGGAAGAAATAAAAAAGCAGGAGAGGCAGAGTTGGAGGAGAGTGTAAGAGCAACAAAAAAGACAAAAAGAGAAGAAAAAACAAACAAACAAAATATGACAAACACAAGTCCAAACAAAATATGGCTAACATAAATAATTCCTTAAAAGTAATAACACTGAATGTTAATGGATTAAACTCACCTGTCAAAAGATTCAGACTGGAAGATTGGATAAGGAAATATGACCCATCTATATGCTGTCTACAAGAAACACATCCTAGACCCAGGAATTATGGAGGTCAAAAGTGAATGGCTGGAAAACAATCTTACAAGCAAACAATACTCAAAAAAAAGGCAGGAGTAGCTATATTAATATCAGACAAATAGACTTTAAATGCAAAACAATTGTGAGAGACAAAGAAGGATACTACGTATTAGTGAAAAGGATAATCTTTCAAGAAGAACGAACAATCATAAATATTTATGCTCTTAACAAGGGCACCTCCAGATATGTGAGGCAAACACTAAAAAAACTAAGTGGAAGAATAGATCCCTCTACAATTAGAGTGGGAGACTTTAATATACCACTATCAACTTTGGACAGAACATCTCAAAGAGAATCAATAAAGAAAAAAACTTTGAACAGTAAATTAGAGGAGTTGGGTCTATTAGACATATACAGATCATTACACCCAAATACAGCAGGATATACATTTTTCTCAAGTGCACATGGATCATTCTTCAAATTAGACCATATGCTAGGCCACAAAGAAAGGCTCAATGAATTCAGAAAGATCGAAATCATACAAAATTTCTCTGACCACAGTTGAGTGAAACTGGAAATCTGCAAGGGCCAGAAGCTCAGATTTCACATGAAGAAATGGAAATTAAACAGCACCCACTTAGAAAAACAGCGGTTCAAAGAGGAAATCTCAAAAGAAATTAATAACTGCCTTGAAACTAATGAAAAATGATAGCATCACATACCAAAACTTATGGGATGCAGCAAAAGCAGTACTTAGAGGGAAATTTATAGCCATAAATTCATACATCAAAAAAGAAGAGCTAAAATTGAAGAACTAACTGCACATTTGGAGGAATTAGTAAAAAAAACAACAAAGTAACCCCACATGAAGAAGAAAGAAAGAAAGAACAAAGATAAGAGCAGAACTATATGAGATAGAAAATAAGAAAACACTTGAAAAGATAAACAAAACCAAGAGCTGGATCTTTGAAAAGATGAATAAAATGGACAAGCCCTTAGCTAGACTAACAAAGAAAAAGAGAGAGAAGATGCAAATACACAAAATAAGAAATAAGAAAGGACATATCACCACTGAACCCACAGAAATAAAGACTATCTTAAGAGGATATGTTGAAAAACTATATTCCAACAAAAATAACAATTCAGAGAAAATGGACAAATTCCTAGAAACACATAAGCAGCCTATATTGATGAAAGAAGAAACTGATGATCTCAACAAACCAAGCACAAGTAAAGAGATAGAATCAGTCATTAAAAACCTCCCAACTAAGAAGAGCCCAGGGCCAGACGGCTTCACAGGTGAATTCTACAAAACATTCTGGAAAGAACTAACGCCAATCTTGCTGAAACTCTTCCAAAAATCGAAACAGAAGGAACATTACCTAACACATTCTATGATGCCAACATTACCCTAGTGCCAAAGCCAAACAAAGACACCACAAGAAAGGAAAATTATAGACCCATTTCTCCAATGAATCTAGACACAAAAATCCTCAACAAAATTCTTGCTAACCATATCCAACAACACATTAAATGAATTATATACTATGACCAAGTGGGATTCAATTCGGGTATGCAAGGATGGTTCAACATAGCAAAATTAATCCATGTAATACATCATATAAACAGATTAAAGGGAAAAATCACATGATTATATCTATAGAGGCAGAAAAAGCATTTGACAAAATACAGCACCCTTTCTTGATAAAAACACTGCAAAAGATTGGAATACAATGAAGTTTTCTGAACATGATGAAGACTATATATGAAAAACCCACAGCCAACATTGTTTACAATGGTGAAATCCTAAAATCTCTCCCTCTAAGATCAGGAACAAGACAAAGATGCCCACTATCACCTCTTCTATTTAACATTGTCTTAGAAGTACTTGCTAGAGCACTGAGGCAAGAACCAGATATAAAAGGCATTCAAATTGGAAAGGAAGAAGTCAAAATTCATTATTTGCAGATGACAGGATCCTATACATAGAAAACCCTGAAAGGTCTACAACAAAGCTTCTAGATCTCATAAATGAGTTTAGTAAAGTCACAGGTCACAGGTTATAAGATCAATGCGTAAAAATCAGTAGCATTTCTATACACCAATAATGAGCAAGCTCAGGAGAAAATCAAGAAACAAATACCATTTAAAATAGTCAATAAAAAATCAAATACCTAGGAATAAATTTAACTAAAGTTGTAAAAAACTTATACACTAAGAACTACACAACACTTTTCAAGGAAATCAAAGAAGACCTAAATAAGTGGAAGAATATTCCCTGTTCATGGATAGGAAGACTAAATATTATTAAGATGTCTATCCCACCAAAACTGATCTACACATTCAATGCAATTCCAATAAAAATTAACACAGCATTCTTTAAGAAACAGGAAAAACTAGCTATTAAATTTATTTGGAAAGGAAAGAGGCCCTGAATAGCCAAAGACATATTGAAAAAGAAAAACAAAATTGGAGGAATCACACTACCTGACTTCAAAACATACTACCAAGCTACAGTAGTGAAAACAGCATGGTATTGGCACAAGGAGAGACACATAGACCAATGGAACCAAACTGAGAGTAGTGATATAGATCCTCATATATATATATATATATAGTCATATAATATTCAATAAAGCCACCAAACCCTCTCAACTGGGAGAGAATGGCCTATTCAACAAATGGTGCCTGGAGAATTGGATAACCATATGTAAAAGAATGAAAGAGGATTACCATCTCACACCTTATACAGAAATCAACTCAAGATGGATCAAAGACCTAAATATAAGAGCCAAGACCATAAAGACTTTGGAAAGCAGTGTAGGGAAGCATATACAAGACCTTGTAATAGGAAATGGCTCCATGAACTTCACACCAAAAGCACGAGCAGCAAAAGAACAAATAGATACATGGGACTTCCTCAAAATTAAAGCCTTCTGCACCTCAAAGGAGTCTGTCAAGAAAGTGAAAAGAGAGCCTATGCAATGGGAGAAAATATTTGGTAAACATCTATCTTTTAGGAGACTTAAAAACCTGCATATATAAAGAACTCCAATATCTTGAAAAAAATGAGACAAACAACCCATTTTTAAAATGGAAAAAGATTTAAACAGACACTTTTCCAAAGAAGAAATAGAAATGTCTAAAAAACACATGAAAAAATGCTCCAATTCTCTAGCTATTAGGGAAATGCAAATCAAAACTACAATGAGATACCATCTTACTCCCATAAGATTGGCAGCTATGAAAAAAACAGAAGACTGCAAGTGCTGGAGAGGATGTGGAGGATTGGGAACACTCATCCACTGCTGGTGGGAATGCTGAAGGATCCAGCCATTCTGGAGGACAGTTTGGCAGTTTCTCAAAAAACTAGCTATAGATTTGCCATACAACCCAGCAATTCCACTGTAGAACTGTATACCCTGTAGAACTGAAAACAAGGACACAAACTGACATATGCACACCAATATTCATAGCAGCATTGTTCACTATTGTCAAAAATGGAATCAATCCAAATGACCATGAACAGATGAATGGATAAATGAAATGTGGTATATACATGCAATGGAATACTACTCAGCTTTAAGAACGAATACACTATAAACACATGTGATAACATGGATGAATCTTGAGAACCTTATGTTGAGTGAAGCAACCCAGGCATTGAAGGACAAATACTACATGACCTCAATTATATGAAGTAAGTAAACCAAGCTGCCTCAGAGAGCTAGAGACTGGATGATAGGCTTAAAGGAAAATGGGAGGTAGAGGAAGGATGTAAGCTGACACCTACATGGGTGAAATCTATGATAAACTGGAGGTAAGTATTTGTACAAGGAAGGGATAAAATGGGGGAATAGGGTTACCTTTGGGTGGGGCTTTGTGGGCTTGAGGGGGGCTAGCGATGGGAGGATGGGTAATATTGCCCAAGAAATTGGGGGGAGGGTGGAGAAACATACGAACATAGGAGATTGTCAGGTATTTGGTTGAGAGTATAATGCTGATAAAACTTTTTCAGAAATATAATAAAGAAGGTTACCTATTTAAGATGCTTAAAGGAGATAATCCGACACAGGATAGGCTCCTAGGGAGTACGTGAATGCTCATTTTACCATAGTGGGTTATATCATTGGATAGAGACCCATATAATGAGAGTGAAGGTATACCCACATCCTGGGGAGGACTGATTTTCTCATATAGTGGGAATTGTATCTCTCGAGAGAAATGGTGGCTCCCAGTACATTAGGGTGGTTGAGCATGTCAAGCCCTCAACACTGTTGCAATTATCTCTGAACATGGCCCTTCGAGCAATGAAGATTGACTATCACTGTGGGTCCTAAGGGGAGGGTGAAAGAGGTATTGAATAGATGGAACCAACGTAACTGTGTGAGCAATAGAAGTGTTCCACAAGATTATGCAAGAATAGATATAAGACATATTAAATTACACCAAAAATATATGGGGGCTGATAGGCTAAAATGTAAATCATAATGTAAAGCATAAGATAACTAAAAATTTAGAAAATTGTCTAGTCTAAAATATAAACCACAATTGTAAACCCAAATGTTACCTTGTTTGAAATGTTGTCCCAGTATCTGTACATCAGTTTCAGTAAATATAATATGAATATGTAAAAAGATTATTGCTGTGGAAGGGAAAAGGGTTTATGTTGGATATGTGGGAGTACTGTATATTGTATATATAAGTTACTGTGATCTAAAACTTTTGTGAAGATAAGCCCAATAATTAGGGGGAAAAAAAGAAAAAGATAGGACATAAACACTGAGGAAAAGATGGAAGTATTGCCTTGCCAATTTACATACAGGGCAACACTTATTGCAGTGATGGAAAGCAAAACATCAAAAACAAAGCTTTTGCATTTTTTAATTTTTTGATACCCCAATTTATTTTTACCTTAATTTTTCTAAATTAATATGTATTCTATATCTAACCTTTAAACTCTTCACTATATTCCATTTTACTATTAATGGAACCTGGTGATATATTGGGCTTCACTTTTGAAGAAGCTTTGGATCACAGAGAGGTTCTACAATGGCAGGGGAGGAATACTGGTGTGGGATGTTATTGACAGGGGACACATGGTTGACAGGGAGTTCTACAGGGCATATATCCAGGGTACATAAAAATGTTTGGATATTTTCATAGTGGCTACAATTATAAACAACAACTGAGGGAATGCTGAGTTCCTCATCAGGGGAGCTCTATCACAGTCTCTAAAGGAACAGCAACAATCCCCCAAGCACAACGGCAAAAACCAAAAGAGAAGGATGGTACAACTATGAGCCCTTGATACTAATGACTATGCTCGTGAGCCTGAGCACATGAAATAAGAACAAGGCCTAGAGCTGGAGGGTGCCTAAGAGTTACCTCCTGAGAGCCTCTGTGTTGTTCAAATGTGGCCAGTCTCGAAGCCAAACTCAGCATGTAAATGTGTTGCATTTCCCCCAGCGTGGGACTTGACTCCCGGGGATGAGCCTCCCTGGTGCCAAGGTATTACTACCAAGTGCCGGCTGATGATGTAACTAGAAAATGACCTTGAATAAAAGGGTCAACTCGTACCAGCAGAATATATCAGTCTACATATAATAATACCAGGAGTTAAAAATGCTTTTTGACCTGAATAAAAGGGGGAAATGAAAAGGACAACTGAGTTTATATGGCTATGAGTCTCCAAAAAGAGCCAGGAGGTTATCAGAGGGGTTGCCCTTGTGCACACCTGAGCAGAGTCCCAGAGACAGATAAGTAGATACAACCCCAGTTATTGGTTCTTCTGAGGGCTACAGAGACCCACAGATTCTATGGTCATGGCAGATGGAGTTCAGCACCATCTCAGTTGGCCCTACTTTGGAGTTTGTGTTTCTGTGTGATGGAGCTGGACTTAGATGTGATCTTTGTCCCGAAGTCTCTCCTGTTACTTTTACTGGAACTGTAGTTGGTGCTGGGGTTTAATGTATACCCAGGGAACCTGAATCTCTGGACTGACCATGTGATAGCCAGGCCCTGAGCCTCAACAGACTTGCAACTCCTACACTCTGGTTTATTGGACTTACCCCACTCAGCTAACATGGAGATGAAGAAGTTCAACCACCAAGAGTGCCTACAACTGAAAGCAGGAGAATTGCATCCAGCATCCATGTGGAATCTAAGCCCCCTCTTGATATAGATGTGGAGTGGACACAACCATTCTAAGGTCCACAGGATACAGGAATAGAGTATGGATTAGAGTGGACTTACTGATATTCTACTCATGAACTATTGTGATTAGTAATTGAAAACAATGTGGAATTGGTGTGGAGAAAGTGGCCATAGTGGCTGCTGGGGGTAGGGAGTGGGAGGAAGAGATGTGATATGGGGGCATTTTCGGGACTTGGAGTTGTCCTGGGTGGTGCTGCAGGGACAGTTACTGGACATTGTATGTCCTCCCATTGCCCACTGGGTGGACTGTGGGAGAGTGTGGGCTATGAGGCGGACCATTGACCATGAGGTGCAGCGGTGCTCAGAGATGTATCCACCAAGTGCAATGAATGTCTTATGATGATGGAGGAGGTTGTTGTTATGGGGGCAGAAGTGGGGTGAGGGGGTTGGGGGGTATATGCGGGGTATATATTTTTAGTGTAACACTAAAAAAATAAAGACAAGAAAAGAACAGATGAGACATGGGACCTTTTGGGGGTGATGGAATTGTACCAAATGATCTTGCAATGATGGATACAGGTTAAGTTAAATTTCACCAAAATTTATAAAAGTGTAAACCATAATGTAAATCATTGACCACGGTTAGTATCAAGGTTTCAATATGTGTACATCATTGTAACAAATGTACCATCCACATGTAAAATGTTATTAATAGGGGAAAGGGGAAAAGATGGAAGATGTTGGGTATATGGGAATCCCCTATATTCTGTACATCATTTTTCTGTAACCTAAAGCTTCTTTGAAGACAAAATGAAAAATGTAAGACCCTGGGGGAATAAACAGAAGAAAATATAACTGTACATACAAGATAACAGATATTACAGTGATGAAAGACATAATGTCAAAAT